>NW_026270948.1:2519-3300 GCF_000697945.3 Frankliniella occidentalis | reverse complement strand
AATTTATAACCATTTAAACTACACCAAAGGAGATGAATATAAGAAAAAGAGAAGGAAGAGGAGAAGACTTCAATCAGTCGAAGATGACGTTGAAGAAGATGTTGATGGTGACTTGGTCCAAATGGATAAGTCTAAGCTGGACTATGGCTGTCAGTCTTATGCACCTCCTCTCCCTGAAGACGAGACTGAGGAACTTCAAAATGAGAAGAGAGAACGATTATTATTGATAAACCCTCATGACGAAGAGACTAAAACCTTGATGAAGCTTACCTTTGCATCTCAGAGAGCTGATTTGAACAGGGCGGTTCCTCTATCAACCAAACTTCTTTCTGTCTTGGAGCGATGGCCCCTGCTGTGCCACAGAGACCATCTGTTTGCACATGCTGAGGTCCTCCTAGGCAAGCAGGTGTTGAATATTTGGCTTGACAATCTGGGCAAGAGAGGTCGTCCCTTCTGTGACTTCATGGTGGCTCACTGGTTTCACAACATACGTTGTACAGTTTCACAGCAAAACTTCTCAATTTTCACAACGCAAGTTGTGAATTTTCACAACAAGGATTCTTAATTTTTACAACACTTGTTATGGAAATAAACAACAGTACTTCTCGTATTCTGTTGCCATTTGGACAGGTCGACTGGGTAGCAGTTTGAACAGCAGAAGCAGACCTGGCACAGAAATATTTGGTTGAAAATGGGCTTTTCTTTCAATATCTAACCAAACAGAAATAACCCAAATCATACACAGTCAAAAAACACTGAGACATAACCTTCCTCTTGACAA
>NW_026270948.1:0-1194 GCF_000697945.3 Frankliniella occidentalis | reverse complement strand
CCTTCAAAAAATTAGGTTTAAGTTAACCACTCAAAAGAAACCCTTCAAAAAATTAGGTTTAAGTTAGGCGTTCAAAAGATACCCTTTCCAAAAATAAGGTTTGGGTTCGACACGAAAAATACCCCCTCCGAAAAAATATAGTTTAAGTTAGACGTCAAAAAGACACCCCCTCACTTCCGCGGACCCCGTGTCACCTTGGGTGACATTGGGGATCCAACATGGCGGCGGTGACAGGGGGGTACCTTTACCACTCTTGTCTAATGTAAAAATGTTTAAAGAAAGATATAGAAAAACACTGAAAATGTTAAAAACACCCCAATTGGCATGTAAAACAAATACAAAAACAAATACTAGCTATATGTACGCCAGACCACGTCTCGCGTAACAGGCTTCGCGATATTTCACGAAACACTGTTACGCTGCGACGCGCCTGGCGCACATATAATTTCACTTGTGGCGGTCCTGGACATCTTCCAGTTGGTCCTGCATCATTCTAGGCGCAATGCATATTTTATAGTTTTCTAATGGAAGCAACATCTGAGCTTAAGTCAAGAGCAGCACGAATTCATCCAATTTACCACAACAATAACTGGTTCAAGACCAACTGAAAGTTGCCTATGACCATCCTGAGTGAAAATGATCTTTTGAATTATGTCTCCATACATATCAAATGCACTGAAAGGTATTAGTTTCTGGTCTATATACTTAGTCAAGGAATCAGAAATATATGAATGAAAGTACTAGTTTGAGTGCTTGCTTTTAAGATTTAGGTCTAGTAATTGTCAGATCAACTCTAAACGCCTTGAATCTATTACACTGTTGTATTCACTAAAATGTTCTAGCTCCTATTTGCTTTTATTTGTTCTGTTAATCTGTATGTCACAATGTAAATTGCCTACGGAGACGACGACGACAGTGAAGAAGAGGAAGAGCGGCACAGCATCATCCATGGCTCCTGCGGTTCTTGTAACAAATTGAGTTCAATAAAACTGGAAATAAAACCATTTGTCTCTTATGTGCTTCCCAACGCTCCAATTTCCTATTGTATATTTTAATGATTTAATTAACATGCGCTGTAGCTTAGAACACAGCATCAAAGATTTCATTCTTTGCAATTCAGTTAATGGCTGAAAGTCTAAAAATCCTACAAAGCTGAGAGCCGAAATAAGTACTGGACTGTTTGCGTACATTTAC
>NW_026270947.1:5442-6747 GCF_000697945.3 Frankliniella occidentalis | reverse complement strand
GGGGGGACAAACTAGTGCCTAGATGTAATATGCACAATACACACAACATGCCTGCCCACTCTGCCCGTAAGGCGCCAGCCCCTCGGCCCTCGGGTAGGCAAGCCCGTCGCCCGTCCAAACCTGCATCTTTTCTAAATCACCCGGTAGTGGTTTCCCAGTCTGAAAATAAAAGAACTACTCCACGTTGTTGGAATTCCCGGCCAAAAATTAGGTGATTCTATGTCGATTTTAAATTGACTAGAACCAAGCTGTTTCCTAAATCAATTCGCATGCCTATTGTTGTGTTCAAATCGACTCCGAAAATGCCTGGGAGAGAGAGAGAGAGAGAGAGAGAGAGAGAGAGAGAGAGAGAGAGACAGAGAGAGAGAGAGAGAGAGAGAGAGAGAGAGAGAGACAGAGAGAGAGAGAGAGAGAGAGAGAGGGGGGGAGAGATACAGATACAGAGAGGGACAGAGAGCATAGCAATATGGGATGGGTACGGTCGCTCCCGGCTGGTCGAGCCCGCAGGGAACCCTTAGCAGGAACCCACTAACCCGTTCCACGTTTCAGCCTGGCTGGTCCTGGGCGCTCCTGCGCGGTCCTGCGGTTTCTCTGAATCTGGGGGACCGGTGTTGGGGTCGGAATCGCCTCCACGCTTCACACTCGAGCTGGAGCTGGAGGGGGCGGGTCGCTGCGGCCTGGGCAGTGGAATCCTGGGGTCGAGGAGCTGCAGCGCCACGCAGCCGTACTACAGCGGGACAGCTCGGGATGGGGCCTTTGGAGAACAGAATGCCACACTCGGGCCTCGGCCGAAGAGGGTTGGGTTGGGGCACGGCGGGGCACGCCGGAGGGCCAGCGGGATGGATGCACATACACAGTACCCCGCTCCGGCCGGCCTTGTCATGCGTGTGGTGATGCTTGCAGCAGATGCCGGAAGTCAACAGCTCCTGGCCGTGCCGGGTACCCTCCTGCACCTGGGCGGCGCCGCCGACCTGGCCCCCGGCCTCGCAGCTGCTCCGGCCGGCCCCGCACCAGGACGGCCAGGACGAGGACGAACTGGATGGCCTGGAGGGCAGGGACGAGCGGCTGGCCAAGGTGAGTGTCCTGCACAACGAGAGACGAGAGGCGCTGGACCACACTGGAGCCAGCCGCCCGGAGCGGCTCCTGAGGCCTGCTGGTGTTGCTGGCTGCTCTTTGTTTCCCTCATTAGCAGAGTGACACCTCCTCCCCCCCCCTCACGTTTTCTTTATAGCCACAGTGAGCTGTTCCGAGAACTTGGTGAAGAAGCAATGTGGGAAATGTGTGGGCTCCGGTACGTTTCGCCCA
>NW_026270947.1:0-362 GCF_000697945.3 Frankliniella occidentalis | reverse complement strand
GTAAGCGGGCAATAATGCTCTTTGTGGGGCTGGGACTATGTGGTAGTTGGGGGGAGGAGGAGTGTGTCGGAGGGGTCGGAGGGGAACAGAAAGTAAAGTGGGGGCAGAGATGAGCCACTAATAATAGACGAAACCGGAGGCTGAAGGGGCGTCTGAATGCTGGACTCTCACCACCTCAAACACACTCCCTTTCTCTCTCTCTCTGACCCTTCTCACCTCCTGGCTGACACTTCCGAGGAGTGAGATTTGTGGTGTGAAATTGGGAGCATTGGGAGACGTAGAGAGAGAGAATCGCACAGGAGAGAGAGAGAGGGAGAGAGAGAGAGGGGGAGAGAGAGAGAGAGAGAGAGAGAGAGAGAGAG
>NW_026270946.1:7041-10624 GCF_000697945.3 Frankliniella occidentalis | reverse complement strand
CCCCCCTTTTATCCACAGCATGCGACCACCCAGTACTCCAACCTACTGCAGGTGAGAAAGCTGAATATTTTTCAACCCCAAACCCATCTCTCCACTCTCCCTCTTCCTTTCGGTGCACTTCTCTCTCTCTCTCTCTCTCTCTCTCTCTCTCTCTCTCTCTCTCTCTAACTGTAGACCGCACCGCGGCAGATGCTGCTGAATGTGGGTGAGAGTTTATAACACATCACCTCCGCCTCCTGCCAATTGTCAAAACGGACGTTAGCATTCGGCTCCGGCAGCAACAGCAGCGGCAGAAGGCACCATTGTTATCCCCTCTTCCTGCTCTTCTTGAACGGAGACGGCCCTCCCGCCACCCGACCGGCAGTCCCGCTGAGAGAGAGAAAGAGAGATGCGAAGTGGCTCTCCGGACGCTTTTATTTTTTTGTGATGAGCCATCGACAGGTCTTTGCATTCTCAAACCACCCCCCACCACCACTGCCGACGCCGCAGCAGCAACAGCTAGTAGTAGTACCTTTCACCGCATCATTGTTGTGTCAAAGAGGAGGCGGGGGAGACGCGAAGGCTCTCGGCGGCCGGCGCAGTGGTGTGGCTGCAATAGCTGATACCGAGAAGGGGGCCGTTGGCGCGCAAAGCAAAATGCAGAGCACACCCCAGTGAGAGAAAGCCCTCGTTGTAACGATAACAGACTCACGGCGGACGTACGTCGTATACGTGTGTGTTGCCTGGCCGACGCGACGCCCGCGCGACGCCGAGCGAGCGATAGCGCTCACACAGGCCGCGGTCGATAGGATGGGACCCTCTCCCCCCACCTTCGCGCGCCCCTATCGAGCACAAGCACTGTAGTGGTCATTCCCGGCTGCTCTGCTGCGGGAGAACGGCCGTTTGTTGGGTAACGCCATTGCATGCATGTGCTCTGACCGGCTCTGACACTGGCATCACGCCCCTACGAAAGTAAACTCGAAACAACAAACACGAAAACAATATAATGCATACAGTTCAATTCTTACAAAAATAATAGATTGTAAAGTTGCGAACGATTCGGCGACTTTATCGGAATAAGCATACAAACATTTTCAAAAATTAGTAAGTACAAAGAAAATGCTTTTGTACCACAAAGCCGAAAAATTGATCACTGCTGACGAACTAATTTTGTTTGTAAAAATTTAGCAGTAGCGAACAGGCAGATAAATTTCCTCACTTCCTTCGCAACTGGCGCGAGCTAATTCGAGTGCCGCTGTTGTTGCCGTGGCTGGCGCCTTACATCCCCGCAACTTCCTTCTTTTCACCACCCCGCGCTGCCCCGGAGGTTGAGGCGCCAAGCTCACGCACGCTAATCGTTTGACGGCAGCGAGGTTGGTTCGGGCCCTTCCGCTCCGCGTACGCTTTACTCCAACCAGCGTCACGCCTTGCATCACCGTAACCTCGGCGGCAGCCCGCCTGCTGGGTAGGCAGTCCCGTGGCACACCAATGTGTCCATGTTGCCTACCCGCAAGGCGCTACCGCCTGTGAGGTTGGCAGTCCCGTTGGGCACCGCTGTGATTAGGTTGCCTACGCACTAGGCGCTCGCTCAAGCCAGAATGCTTGCAACCCTAGTGCTGTGAAATGTCATGTGCCACGAACGTCACTGCATCACCGCACGAGGTCACCGTATGCTTCCCTCATGACACTAGAAAAATAAATAATCGAAGTCACGCCTCACATCTTTGCCAAAATGAAGAGCCCTCAAGATTGCTCAAAATTTGGAGCCGTCGAAAATCTCAACACTCTTCGACCATTGCCACTTTTTAAATGTGTGACTTCGCACTTTGTTTTTCTAGTGATCGATCCCGTCTTTCGCAACAGCAGCACCGGGAGAAGGAGGCGTCACTCGTCGACGATGAGGTGGTTACGGTACCGTGCCGGTGGTGATGCTGCATTCATTGAAATAAACCGACACGAGTGACAGAGAAAAAAATATGAAGAAGAAACAACGCAGGATAAAAGTTATGAAAATGCTTCTTTTCGCCGACGAAGAGGAGAGGGAGGAGTAGGAGGGTAAGAGGAGGTGGCACAGCGTAACGTTATGGCGAGGAGTGTCACGTCGCAGGTGAGCTTAGCAGTGGCAAGAGGTGACGACGCGAAAATGAGTTTCACTCACTGCTCACCGCCGCACTCTGACCCGGCGGCGTGGCACGGCCTGGCGGTTGGGGCGTGGCGGCGGCGCGACGGCGTGGTGAGAGCCAACCCGGCGCGCTCGCGAGCAGCGCCTCCTGTCTTTGACTTTCGGTTGCTCCTCGTGGCAACAACAGCCGGAGCCGGTGCACACCACCCATTGTTTTTATCAGCGCCAAATAGTATTTGTTGCTGTTGTCGGATGGGGAATCGGAAGGGGATACGGCGCGCGCGCCGCGGGTGCCGCCGGCGGGCGCACACACAAAGGCAACGCCCGTATATCTCCGCGCAAGCCTACCCGCCGATAGGACAAATTGAAGCCTAGGCGCGCGGGGCTCCCCGCATGTGAATGTGTGTGTGTATGTGTATGTGAGCGGCCGGAAGCGTCGTCCAGGGCAGGACAGTGTGGCGGAGGAGCGCCCCCTTATCTCCCAGGTCGGGTTCCGGTCCCGGTCCTCCTGTCTGTTGGCACCGAGCCACACAGCAAAAGGCCCTGCGGTTCGGTAAGGCCCCTTGCTCTGCTCCGCGTTCCAGCAGCACTGCCAACTCATGCACAAAAGTAAAAAATAAAGTTCTTGAAATTGGAGCACCATGTTCAATATTTAAGGTTCGCCGAGATACTTTATTCAACAAAGTCCCACCCCTTTGCTGCTCTTCTTTTCTACCGTGCTTGAGAACTTCTCTTCCCTGGTACATTTTCAAGGCGTTACCCACTCGACACGTTTTCCATATCTGGACCACATTCCGCCTCCCCGACCCTCGCGAGGGCGTGATGCCTTTTTTTTATCGTTACATCACACCCGCGCTCACGCGCGCGCTGCCGATCGACATATAACGTGTGATCACGCATGCAAGACCCTCTCATCACATCACGCCGGGCGCGCTATGGTTTTATAGGCCATAAGGCAGACGGACCAGATCGACGCCACGGGATCGATATTGTAGTATCTGCAAGCCCGATAACACGCGGCGGAAAAAAAATAAATCAATAAATAAACAGTAAAAAAACGCAACGAAAAATATGTATTGCGGCAAACTGTGGTGCATTAGATCACAAAAAAGTTTAAACGGTTGTTGCATCCCAATAACCATCATCTTCCTCTCTCCACACGGAATCACGTAGGCGACCATTCCGCCCAGGTCGTACTCCGTATATCCATGAACGCGTGACGCAAGAATATATACCACGCGGCATTCCTCTACGGCCCGTTAAAATGCCCCGTGGCTGCTGCCATCTGGAGGCAAAAGTCTGCTGCAGCGGGCGCACAAAAGGGACCCGCGAGCGCGTGCGAATGCGCCGTACCCACGCGCGCCGCGACCACACGCTCCGCAAACGACTTGCATCGACCGAGCAACGCCCCCCCGACCGGCATGGAAAGTGATCTGCTTCATGTGCATGAGATCACCTGATGGCTTGAGGGAGGGGGGGGGG
>NW_026270946.1:0-2334 GCF_000697945.3 Frankliniella occidentalis | reverse complement strand
CTCCCTCCCTCCCTCCCTCTCTCTCTTATCGCACCGGCTGTACCCCACCGCCGCCTCCGTGTCCATCCTCATTAGCCGCGCGCTTTGCCCATGTCGCCGCTGACATTCGTCCCGATACTCAGCGCGCGCGGCGGTAGCAGCAGCTTCGCAGCAGATCATCAGCGAGAGTCAGCAGAGCGGCGGGCAGCCAGGGCTGCGCAGCGTCGGCACCGCGGGAGGCGGCCGTGTCCACTCGACATGGGAGCGGAGTGAAGGGGATGCTCGAAACGGGGAGGACTTGGGACTGGTGGGCACACAGCTGTCGCGGTGTCTGCGACCCACACTTACTTACCACACTGTGCGCTGCTGCTGCTGCTGCTGCTGCGACAGAGTGGTGGTCATTTCCTTTGGTCAAACGACGTGTCGCCAGTGGTGGGCCGTTGTTGTTCGCTCCCGCGCCGTGAAAGTCAGGCCACTAACACGCTTTTGCCTTCCCCTCCCGCCGCTTCCCTGCCGCTCCGCTAATTTTCTTTGGACAAACGACAATTAGCATCGGAGCCGACACCTCCGCTTGGTCCACTACGACGGGGAGTAGCGCCGGCAGCAGACGGCGGTAGTGCAGAGGCTGCGCCGGAAATGAGAAGGTTCCGTTTTGTTTTTCGCGCTCCCTTTTCTAGCCGAAACACTATGGGCAAAAAAACAACAACAAAAAACGTGAAGAACCGGAACAGAAAGCTCGCAGAGGGTGTGCGTTTCTGCATGGGAAGGGGATGTCTGAACGATTTTTTGCGTCGCATTATTTTTAGAAAATTGACCCGAACGTTTGGGAGAAGGAGAAAAGGGTGGAAACTTCTCCACTTAAGTTATGACAGTAAAGTGAAATTAGCTACATGGACTCGCCTACAGTTGTGTACACACAGCAAGGGCGTGTCAATAAGTGTCAAGAAAATCAAGAATAACATTTCCGGTTGCGTGCGCAAACGTCGCATGTTGAACGGGCCTCCGATGGCCGCATACGGCGGATCGATCCTAATCGCTATTAATTGAACGAGGCGCTCGTGATGCAAACGGCGCGCTGCGCAGCAGAGCTAACTGAACTGGACCACCAAACCCACGCGCGCGCGCGACCGCGTCTTCACCTGCAGCAGCCGGAGGCTGTGCTGGTTGGTCCAGCCCACTGCGAGATTGCTTCCGTTTCCCGCGCACCGAATCTCTGGCTGCCCGTGAGCAATTAAACGCGGTATCTTTTGCACGCCCGCCGCACCTGGGGTGCGAGGGGCGCGCGGGCGCGCCAGGCCCCGGCGCCGTGCCAATGGGCAAAGTGCTTTATCTGGGCGAGGCGGGTTGCGCGTTCTCTTTCCTGTTCTTCACACCCGCGGCCCGGCCCGCATTGCAGCCAGACACGTCGATTAGAACACTTGCTTTGCAAGTATAGTGGGTTGGACGGAACACATCGCGCGTCCCGCTGGGGACAGTGGCGACGCGCTGCCTGGCTGCCCACACGACGCGTCGATTGCGGCAGACGCGGATGGAACACGCGGCGATCGGAATGGAAACTATATCAATTCATCCTTCAAATTTGCACCTTGTATGAACGTTCGAGGAAGCACCCACGCCCACACTATTACCTGCATTCTCTCTAAACGAAACATGGTTTGAAATCTGCCTTTACTCACTATGGGATCATCTAGAATGTACATGTACGTACGGCTGTCACTCGCCGTTTCCAAATTGCCAAGTGTACCCGGTGCAAGGCCTCATAGCGCCTGGTAGGTAGGCAATATCTTGCATCCAGCGCATGCGTGTACTGCAGGGTGGCCTACCCCGAGTCTCACAGGCGCTGAGCTCCAGCGAGCTCCCGTTATTAGCCGAATGCATCGGAGAAAAACGAATGTTCGTTTTGAACAAATCAGAAGTACGTTTTAGATAATCCCTGTAAAACTATAGCACGGCAGAAAAGTTTTCGTTAGGGACGGCTGTCCTCCTGTCCTGGGGGCGGAGGTGGTGGCGACTAATGAAGTGTGTTCGCGAGCCAGCGGCACCCGGGCGCCTCCTCTGCCCGAATGAAGGTACCCCGCCCCACCACAGTACTTAGCGTCCGTCGGTCAAAAAACAAACTAGAGAGGTACCTGACGCGAGGCGGAAGCGCCCTGGGGCAGAGGAGAGCAGCAGCAGCAGCAGGCACACTGACTCCCATTGCGTTCTTTCGCCGATTAGAAGGGGAGACTGATTCCGGCCGCAAGACCGGTAGCCGGCTACGCTATATAGCGTGTGCGCCCCGCGAGCCGCCACTGCTTATGCGTACGGCTTCCAGAGATTACGCGTCGCGTTTTACCCGAATCAGGTCGTCGTGCG
>NW_026270945.1:0-5702 GCF_000697945.3 Frankliniella occidentalis | reverse complement strand
AGCATCTTTTTGTACAAATACCCCGGCCGACACAAAAGTTGCCTTTAGGAATCACAGTGTGGAGGAGCAGGGCCGGGTTGCGGCTGGCGCTTCTCCCATGAGCCCCCTCCCCCACCAGCCCTCTCCGCAGCCTCCTCGCGCCGCGTTTTCAATGTCCTCCTCGTAGCCGCTGGTCTGGTCCCCTCCGGTCCCCTCGCCCAAGGAAGCCGAGCCCGACCAGACGTGTTGTTTTGCCCGCAGCCCCCGCGTCCCCAGACTGGAATGACGCCACGGTTCTGCCACTTTGCTCCCCTCCCGCCCTCTCTCTCCCCCGCCCCGGGCTCCTGACGACCCTCCTCGCGCGGCTTGTTGGTCACACACTCCAGTACACAGCAACTTTATCTCTCATCTTGTGGTACACATTGCCGCACTGGCTCGCCGCGCCACGCCGCGCCACGGCCCTAAACGCCGCCACTGTTTTTGCCATCTATATTTCACGAGCGCGCGGGAGGGGGTTGGTTCTGCCCGCAGCTCCGCTCCGCCAGGCCCCCCACCCCCCACCGATGGAGGCCACGATAGCCGGGGCCAACTCCTGCCCAGCAGCAGTAGCAGGTGTTTAAGCAGTTTAAGCAGTTTACCTTGCGCGCGCCGCGCCAGGCAAGCCGTGCGCCGCCGGCGCATTGTGTTGAGAGTGTAACTAGTGACCCATGCATCAGAGAGTCGTGCCGGCTGGGGCGGGGCCCCGGCGGGGGGAGACGGATGGCGCGGGAGTTTAGCTAACCTTGCAGGACTGACGCATGGCTACGGCCGCAGCAGCTCTCCGCCACTATATAGCGGGCTATTGCAGCGGCCGGCGGAGCAGGGGATGGGTGGGTGCGACCACATTGCGGAGGTTAGCTCATGTTTGTCTTTGATGTTGCAGGAACCAGGTCGGCTCGCTGACGGGCAACTGGACGGGGCTGCGGGACTCGCTGCGCTCGCTCTACCTCGGCGAGAATGACCTGCTGGAGCTGCCGCCCGGGCCCGGCGGGCTGCTGGCCGACTCGCGCCGCCTCTCCGCCCTCGACCTGGACCGCAACAAGCTGGCCGAGCTCAACGCGGGCGCGCTGCCGGCCTCGCTGCACACGCTGAGCGCGGCGCACAACCTCATCCACGAGTTCCCCGCCAAGCTGGTGCAGCAGCTGCCCAACCTGGGCGTCCTGTCGCTCCGCGGCAACGTCATCGAGAGCCTGCCGGCCACGGGCTTCCACAGCAAGCGCACCCTGGACCGACTCGACCTCGGCGACAACCATCTGCAGGTACGCGTCGGAGCTAGGGATTTAAAAGTCCGAAATATTTCACTTAAGAAATGTAAAAAAAAAAAAAAAAAAAATCGAAAAAAAATTATCTAACGGTTTAAAAATTAAAAATTCTTGAGATGTATTTGAAAAAAATTAAACTATCTAGTCGGAAGCATGGTGGGGTTACTTGTCGCTGAGAGTCCTCTCCTTTGCAGGTGCTGCCGGGCGTGTTCAACGGCTCGCTGCAGGTACGCGACCTGCACCTCGACCTGAACTACCTCAAGACGCTGCCGGCGCAGGCGCTGCGCGGCTGCAACACGGTGCGCCTCTTCCTGGGCAACAACCGCCTCGAGACGCTGGACGAGCGCGCCTTCGTCGGCGTGGGCCACACCCTCGAGTACCTCGACCTGGAGGGCAACCGCCTGGGCGTGTTCCCGCACGCGCTCAAGCACCTGAAGCGGCTGAGGTGAGTGGGGGTAGAGGAGCGGGGTGGGGTAGGGTGGCGGGGAGCCCTGGGCCTCGCGGAGCGGCGCGCGGCCGGGGGAGGGTGGGGGATAGTTTTCTAAATTATGGCCCTTGTTTGGATCCGATACCTCCGCGCCGCTATATGAGTTGTCCCGGTCCCGTTTAGATATGCGGGCCGGGCGGTAATGTGAGCGTATCGCGCCTGGGCGGGGCGCGCGGGCGGGGCGCCATGCACACACAACGCGTCTACCGACCCCCGGGCACGCAACGCCCCGCCACGCCTGGGTGTTCGATGCGGCGCTATCTTGGCATAAGTTTACGGGCAAGGACAAGCAAATTAAATTTTTTTCACGAAGCCGAGATACGCGTGCTCGGGTATTTGTTGTTGCCCCTGTTTTAAAAGAAAAAGAAAATCAGATGCGGAAATATTCGCAGAGCGCAGAGTCGGACGCTTCGCTGCGCGCTCTGTACATATCTGGACCGAGGGCAGAGAAAAACATCACCCAAAAGTTATGTTATTAAAAGGATGTTTTGCGTGCTCCGCAGGTACTTGTACCTGGGTCAGAATGGTCTGCGGTCCCTGGCCAATGACTCGCTGCACGCCTTCGCCAACACGATGCGCGCGCTCTCGCTGACGGGCAACCGGCTCGAGGAAGTCCCCGCCGCGGCGCTGCGCTCGCTGCGCAAGCTGTCGCACCTCAACATCGGCTACAACCGCATCGCCGAGCTGAGCGAGGAGGACCTGGCCGACTGGGCCGCGTCGCTCGACACGCTCCTGCTGCCCAACAACCTGCTCACGGAGCTGGGCCCCTACACGTTCCGCCAGGCGCCGCGGCTGCGCGAGCTCAGCATCTCCTTCAACAAGCTGCGCCACGTCGACCCGCTCGCTTTTGCCGGCCTCGGCGACTCGCTGCTCAGCCTCGAGGCTTCCTTCTGCCTGTACGACGACCACTTCCCCGAGGACATGCTGCAGCCGCTGGCCTCGCTGTCGTGGCTCTCGCTCGACAACAACAACATCCGCCTGGTGAACGGGACGGCGCTGTACCGCCTGCCCAAGCTGCAGTACCTCAACCTCGAGTCCAACTTCCTGACGCAGCTGCCGGCCGGGCTGTTCCACGCCAGCATCCA
Organism: Frankliniella occidentalis; assembly: GCF_000697945.3. Taxonomy (NCBI): domain Eukaryota; kingdom Metazoa; phylum Arthropoda; class Insecta; order Thysanoptera; family Thripidae; genus Frankliniella; species Frankliniella occidentalis. The sequence goes on along the minus strand of NW_026270945.1, from coordinate 2,850 downwards.
TGCCAGCCTGGGCGAGGTGCGACTCGGTTACAATAACATCGCCAGCCTGCACGCGGAGACGTTCAGCGGGCTGACGGGGCTGCAGACGGTCGTGCTGACGGGCAACCGCATCCGCTCCGTGGCGGGTCGCGCCTTCGTCGACCTCTCCAGCCTCGTCAACATCCTGCTGGGTGGCAACATGCTGTCCTCGGTGGACGCCCGCGCATTCGTCAACCTGCCCGCCCTCAACAACCTCGACCTCCACGGCAACCGGCTGACGATGTTCTCGATGAGCGCGTTCCTCAACGTGACCTCGGACCGAACGCCGCTGACTCTTAACCTGTCGTCCAACCACATTGTCGACCTGTTCGAGGGCGAGACGGGCGTGCCGCTGCACCTGCAGGTCCTCGACGTGTCGCACAACCAGCTGGCCGAGGTGCCCGTCAACTTCCTCATGCGTGTGTCCACGACGCTGAGCCGCTTGTACCTGGGGCACAACCGCATCACGAAGCTGGACGGCCACGCGTTCGGCAGCCTCCCCGCCATCGAGCTCATCGGCCTCGAGAACAACGAGATCTCGGCCGTGGCCCCCGGGGCGTTCGACGGGTACCGACGCCTCCAGATCGTGAGCCTGGCGGGTAACCAGATCCTGCACCTGCAGCCCGACCAGTTCGCCCGCCTGCCCGCGCTGCGCATCGTGGACCTGTCAGACAACCACGTGCGCTCACTGCCGCGCTCGGCGCTCTCGGGCACGCGCGTCGAGCACCTCGACCTGTCGGGCAACGAGTTCGTCGTGGTGCCGAGCAGCGCCCTGGAGGAGGTCGGCGACACGCTGCGCCTGCTCGACATGTCGCGCAACATCATCGAGCACCTGGACTCCACCATGTTCCCGGGCATCCCCTGGCTCACGACGCTCAACCTGTCGCGCAACCGGCTCACCTTCCTCCCGGACAACGTCTTCTCGAGCCTGGCCGGGCTCCTCGACCTGGACCTGTCGCGCAACACGCTCCGCGCCAACTTCGGCGAGCTGTTCCACTACGTGCAGCAGCTGCGGCGGCTGTCGCTGGCCGAGACGGGCCTGCACGCGGCGCCCGCCCTGCCGCTGCCGCACCTGCTGCACCTCAACCTGAGCGGCAACGCGATCCGCTCGCTGCCCTCGCCGCAGGACGGACTGCAGCGCCTGCGCGTGCTCGTGCTCAGCAACAACGACCTGCAGCACCTGCCCGCCGGGCCCATGCTGCGCGAGCTCGACATCTCGGGCAACCCCATTAAGGTGAGTCTACGTCATTTCACTTCCGTCTCGATCGATTGTCGGAGAAAGTTCACCGCCTGACCCCGTCCCGGCCCCGATCTGTTCCAGGTTCTGACGCGGGAGAGCTTCGCCGGGCTGCCCCGGCTGCAGTCGCTCACGGCCGTGGACCTGCCGCGGCTCGAGCGCTTCGACTCGGACTCGCTGAGCCGGCTGCGCGCGCTCACCTCGCTGTCCACGCAGACCTGGCCCCGCATCGAGAAGTACCGCTTCCGCCTCGGCAACACGCTGTCCGCCGTGCCGTCGCTGCGCCGCCTGTCGGTGCGCGTCCTGGAGCGCTCGCTCACCGACCAGCTCCTCGGCGCCTTCAACCCCAAACTGCGCCGCATCGAGCTCACCGGCCCGGACCTCCAGGTCGCCGCCGGCGACGCCTTCGAGGGCATCGAGGACCACCAGGAGCTCGCCCTACAGGTGAGCAGACTGAAGGGCGCGACTATGGTTTTAACAAACCATACTTTTTTTTCGCAAAAATTGCAAACTTTTCCAGTAAACAAAAAATAACGCAAGTTTTCAAAAACATTTTAAAAATTCAAACTTTCAGAGAAAAAATCAGAGTTTAGAAAAAACAAAGCCAAAAGTACGTTTTGGAGAAATAAAAATAACTACACATGACCTTTTCTAACACCACGCTCTCGTTGCAGATTCGCGGCACGCAGCTGTCCGAGTTTCCCCCTGGGCTTTTCTCTCGGCTAGAGCGCGTGGCGCACCTCTCGCTGGACATCCGGGACAACCAGTTCACCTCGCTGTCGGCCGACACCTTCTACCACAACTCCAGTTGGGAGACTGTGGGGACCAAACTGATACCAGGTGAGCGCGCAGCGTAGCGGGCCTGGTGCAAGGCTATGGGATAGCTACGAAGATTTAATGGATCTCTAACTCGATCTTTTGTTTTAGGTGGCCTCAATTTGAACGGCAACCCCTGGTCGTGCGACTGCGCGCTGGCCTGGCTGGGCGGCTGGCTCCGCCGCTGGCTGCGCGAGGTCCTGCAGGTGCACGCCGTGGCGGCGGACGCAGCCCAGCAGCTCCAGGACGCGGCGCGGCAGGCGTCGTGCGTGGACCCACGGTCCGGCCACCGAGTGCCGCTGCTGCGCATGCGCGACCCGGGCTGCCAGGCCTCGGCGCTCAGCTCGGCGGCGTCCTGGCGATGGCGGCCGCCCTCCCCGGCGGCCCTGGGCGCCCTCGTCACCGCCGTCGTCCTGGCAACGGGCTCGGTGGGCAGGTTGGGTGCGTCGGGCGCCCTGGCTCTGGTGGCGGCCGCGTCGTCGCCGAGGTGACATGAGGCCCGGGCGGAGCCCCGCCTCCCCGCCCGGCACCCAGCACCGCCCTGAGGCACTGCCTACTAAGGAGTCTTCATGAACTTCCCAACGCGGCTATCCTAGTCAGGATCGCCTCATCAGGCGATTCTTGCCAAGGACTTCCTGTTTGGAACTCGCCTTATCAAGGACTCTCCCGGCCCGTCCGGCTGGCACGGGGTCGCGTTCGCCTTGTTTCCCCACTCAGTCAGTCATTCGCGTCCGACCGAGCCCTCAAGTTGTCTGAATAATAGAGCGCCCGGAGAAGAG
>NW_026270944.1:0-3633 GCF_000697945.3 Frankliniella occidentalis | reverse complement strand
CCCCCCCCCCTTCCCCCACTCCACCCCTGCGGCGCGGCGTGGCACGGGACAGTCGATCATAGGGCCGTCGAAAGCCTGGAGCAGCGGCGGAGCTGCGGTGCAGGGTGCGGGGCGGAGCGAAACGAAACGGAAGTGTCCTGGGTCATTAAGGAAGGGTTGTTATAACGTGACCACGAGTACCGCAGTATAGGTTCGGCAGGGGGAGGGACATATAAAGAGCCCGTACAAAGGATCCGATTTTATTTTAAGTAATGCTCATATTTGTAGATGCATGATTTGTCCACCTTATTCCGGGGAAAGGTTTGAAAGATGAGGAACGATTTTTCCTCCCTGAAGTTTCAGAAGACTCTCGGTCGGATGGGTTTTTCGCTCCCCCATCCCCAGACGTCGTCCTTCGGGCGCTTGGCGACGTGGGACACCGTCGTGGGACTTCTGCGTCAAACAAAACACACCTCTCGCTTCAGCCCCTCCCCTGGCGCGGCCGGGTTTGCGTCCGGCATTATTGGAGGTCAGGGTAATCACGAAAGCTCACGTGTCGTTTGGGGAGATGCCCGGAGGACCGGCGGTCGTGGGAGGATTGGCGCCCTCGCCCCGCACCAGCAGCCAAAGGCGGACGGTGAAGAAGTACACCACCTCGACCGCGCTCATGAAGCTGCAGCCCAGGAACAGGCTGAAGATGCCCCCGCACGACGCTGCCAGAGCAAAGACGTTTGTCAGCGCAAGCATAGCGCAAGCCACACACTGTATCCACCTGCCGCACGCTCCACACACGTACACATGAGCTGCACGTTGTTGCTGACCAAGTCGTTGATGAACTTCGGCGCCGTCTGACTGTCGAAGTACACGTGCAGCAGGCTCCGATTCGTCGCGTTCAGGTTTTTGCTGCGAGCGGGTCCGGTCAGAACAGAGTGACTTGTACTTGGAGGAGGGGAAAGAGTGATGCGGGAGGTGGCGGGGCGGGGTGTGGGCTGGGGTGTACTCACTAGAAGTTCCTGCGCACCCAGCGGGAGGCCCCGAAGTTGGATGTCGTCGTCTCCAGCTCGTAGTCCACGGACGTACACTGCGCCATGCACCCGCACGACTGGTACTTCTCTTGGGACAGGGCGTCCGCTGCGTCATTCAGTCAAGCTTGAAATGGCCTTCCAAATGTCAACTCGCTTCCAGGTGTCCCCACAATGAACGTTTCCCAAGGCGACCCTGCGGCGCCTTGGGTAGGCCAACCCGCCAAACAGCTCTGCGAACTCGGCGGCCCAGCTAGAGCACCCGAGTGTGGGAACTTCACGCGAGAGAACGACGGACCCAGTGTCTCCGCGCGCTAACTCGTGGGGTGTTCATTGTAGGCGCATCCTAAACGGCCTTGTGGTCCACTGGGTCTGGTGGACCGGTGACAGTACATACCTGGAGCGGGCTCGACCGGTAGCTTGTTGCTCGGAACTTGAGACTTGACCATGTACTCGTGTTTTTCCTCTGGAAAATGTGAGCAAGTTAGCTGAAGTGATCTCGCATACCCATCTGCCCGAGTAGAGATCACTGGTGAAAAGTGAAAAGGGCGTAAGTCCTCGGGCTTCCCACTGGACTTACGCCCCTTTCGCTTTTCACCAGTGAGATTTGCGGACGGGAGACCTCACCGTGGTACTTTGCCAGACAGGCCAGTTTGTTGAGGCCGCAGAACCTCCCCCTCACCCCGGAGATGCGGGGGAAGTTGAGCGGCCGGCAGCTGCATGCGCGCCAGATCTTGGACGCCTCGCACTCCAGGAGGCAGACGTCGGAGCTGTACTCGGCGGTGTCGGGCAGGATGGTCTCGTCGTCGAAGAGGCAGCGCCGCCGCTCCGGCGTCACGTCCCGGAGGGAAGAGCTGGCGGTGCGCAGGGTGGGCAGAATCTGCACCATGGACTCCTTGCCCATGGACACCATGGCCTGGCTCGAGCCCTCCGTGGCCATCTCGTTGCTGTCGTGCACCACGCTCGTTTTGTTTTTTGTTTTTTTTTTGTTTTTTTTTTTTTGTGGGGGAGGGGGGCGGGGCTCCAAATATTATGGGGTCCAAAAAGGATCAAGCCACCATTGGAGTCCAAGGAGACCCCATGTTATTGGTACCCCTGGGTAAAAATATCATGCGTTTATTGACTCCAGTGACGGCCCTGGACCTTTTGGGGCCACGTAATATTTGGATCCCCCCATACTGTTCACGTGGTTTCTGAACAGTCCCTTGTCTGTAGGTGCGCGGCTGGGCTAATACTCAATGCTCGACGCTTACCACCACTCCGCCGGAAGCGAACGGTCCCCAGAAGTAATCGTCAACCTGCGGGTTGAGGAGGACCGTGAGTCCGAGGGGGTAGCCGAAGAAAGTCGTCTTGAGGGGTTTTCTCTTTACGTTGGGGTCGATCCTCTCCGGTAACCTGTAAACAAGTAAGAGTTGGACCGGTTGGAGTAATGTTTCTTTCTCTTTCTTTCTTTTTGTAGGTGAGGGGGGCAATGACGTTGAGGCCGACACTTACGAAAAGTCCCGGTCCGCGTTGAACGAGCAGCAGTAGCCGAGGTAGGACATGGTCCTGGTGAAGACGCGGCTGCAGTTGACCTCCCGCCCCTCCCAGCTGCAGCGCTCGATCAGGTCCTCGCAGGGCTGGCTGAGGCTCTCGGTGAGCACGTCCGAGGTCACGTTGTTGTAGGTCAGCAGGCGCACCAGCCGCTCCCGGCCCACGAGGTCCGAGCCGAGCTCCGAGAAGGACAGCAGCTGTCCGAGCAGGGGCAGCAGCTCCATGATGTCCTGCCGCGCCATCGGGTAGCCCTCCGGCATTTTCCTGCCATATTGCTCCATTGAGAAACTTATTGCTACTTTTGAAGTTATGCTGCACAGTGTTCAGGCGCGCGCGACCGGGTTGCCTACCCTCTCGGACCTAGGCACCTTGCGGCCCCCGAGCGAATAGGCTACCCGAACAGCCTGCATGAGGTACCGGGTGATTCAGAGAAGACGCAGGTTCGGGCGGGTTTGCCTATCCTCGACTCGGCGGGCGCACGGGTCCAGGTCTGGCGAGAGGTGAGGAGGGGACCCGTGAGCCCGCCGAGTCGAGGATAGGCAAACCCGCCCGAACCTGCGTCTTCTCTGAATCACCCGGTACAAACAACGGTCCTAGTAATAGGAAACTACTTGTCGGTGTCGACAATTTCCTGTTGCTAGTGAGCGAAACCCGGTGGGGCTGTTCAGCCACCTAAAGTGGACGTACAAATTGTCGACGAAGTTCTGGGCCTTGGAGCGGAATATCCTGTTGACGTTGCAGAGCGTGATGGCGGGGAAGGCCACGTTGGACACCTCGTAAAAGTACGACTCGACCCTCATCATGGTGGGGTTCTCGTTAAACTTGGAGAGGACGTTCATGAGCATGTAGGCCGCGCCCGTGCCGCACACGATCTCCGTGACGATCCACAAGAACCGCTCCACCCAGCGTCGCCCATGCTCCGCGATGTAGCGCACGCCGTGGATCGAGGTGTTCTCGGAGAACTCGCTCACGGTCTGGCGGATGGCGTGCATGAGGGGCGGTGTGACCCCCGGGGGCTGCGCTCTGGGCATGTCTCCAGAGTGGACTGCACTAATCGCGGGCACGGGGCCTAAAGCACCGCGCCATTGCCCCCCCCCCC
>NW_026270943.1:2651-3118 GCF_000697945.3 Frankliniella occidentalis | reverse complement strand
TCAGTGTCGTCGGGACGCCTCCTCGGTCACATTTGTACGTCAGGAGTAAGACCAGGTGGCGCACGGAAAAAAAAAGTTAGCTGCCACAGCTAATACAGTCAGCCAATATGGCCTTGGCTAATATTTTCATGAGATATGGGTAAATGTTACCAGCTGCAGTAGCTGGTTAGTCTAGTGTCCGTCATAGCATAAGCCAATTAGCTCCCAGAGCTAATGTTCTCATAAGTACCAGAAAAGTGAGATTAGCTTCTACAGGTAACAAAGGTTGATGATGAATGACAACATTGAATCAGTAATGTTTTCGTACTATTGTACACAGTGCACAGTTTCATCAAGAATCATCAGTGCACTGACTAAATACTTGTCAAAAATTAGGGACATCGGCGAAGGCGAACATTGCCACCCAGCGCGCTTCCATCCCACACGGACGACGCTTCCTGAGTATAACCGAACGAGCGTGGCGTTTC
>NW_026270943.1:0-1166 GCF_000697945.3 Frankliniella occidentalis | reverse complement strand
TCTCTTTTTCAATGCGTTTTTTGACCCCAAATGTTTTTGTAGCTCTTTGTTTTCATACAAGGAACAAGTTCCAGTAGGTCATGAAGACCTGCCTAAATTTTCCAATGTGATGAGTAAACAGAGAATTACTCAGTTACACTTACCTGTGCTGGGGCCAGCCTCTCCGCAACTCCAACTCCGCCTGCAATCTAGCATGCACCCGATCATCTATTTCCCTTTCCATGTACAGTTTTCTCGCCTCATTTTTGGTGGCCAGTTCCTCCTCATCTCCTCTGCGTACCTTTCCACCCTCTCTTTCACCTTCTTTTCAATTCTATCCTCCTCGCTGTCCGTATCCGTTTCCATATCAGTAGCCGAGTCATTTTTCTTCTCTTCATCATTTTTCTTCTTTTCATCATTTTCTTTTTCAAAATCATCCATGGAATTTTCCCACAGCCATGCGGCGACATTTCTGCACGTAAAACTTACCGGTTCTTTTGATTGTTCCAAGGCAATTCCATGAAGTATAAGAAACTCCCTCATGTTTTTCCGGAACTCCCGCTTGTAGTAGTACCTTTGAAAGATTGACTTAATATTCCTCTCTTTACTGAAGAGCCTTACTCTAGCCCACGGCCTTTGGTGCCTTCTCATAAGTTGTTTAGCAAGTTCTTTCCTTGCCTCATCATCCAATTCTGGCTCTTTGTCTTCTTCGTCGCCAAGCGTGTGAGTATCCACGTAGTGCCGAAACATTCTCTGTACATATGTGTCCTTGGCTTTGCCTAGAGGATAGAACAAATCTATTTGCTGTGGGCGGTCTCGCGCTTGGAAGCTTTTCTAAAACCTAAAATAGAAAAAAAAGATTAATAAAAAATACAGAAAGTAAGTGACAGAGAAGCGAAGGCAACGCGAAATTCTACCTCATCTTGTTCTGCTTCACTTTCGGAAGATGAATCCTGAAAAAGTAAAAATAGTAATGAAAGAATAGAGTGGGTATTAAAAAACGTTAACACTGCGTGTTAACAAATAGACGATCCGAATAAAACAAAATCTAATACAAAATTATTTTTACTAATTAAATACGTTATTGCTTTCTAGAACAAGAGTAGTTACGACTCTTTGTTCTGAGATTCGCGGCCTTGTGCGTTGTTGTCGTCCATCTTTGCTGACACTGACCCTCACAAACCCCC
>NW_026270942.1:4588-4938 GCF_000697945.3 Frankliniella occidentalis | reverse complement strand
TGGTCGACTCAACCGCTGCACCATGGACTTCAAAGCTCTTCGGTATGTGTCTTTACTCGGTCCCTCCCTCGCAATCTTTTGCAAGTTATCTTGTAAGTCTCTAAACTTCTTCCCTAAAAGTTCTATCTCATTGTCTACCTCTGTGTCAATTTCAACCTAAGCAATACAAATTAATGTAAGTTGTGATTTTAATTTAAGTTTCACTTTTGCTTTAGCACCTTCATAATCCGCCCATCGTGGTATAACATCACTGGCGCAAGGTTGCGATTTCGTTGCCTAATAAATCCGCCCCTAATTGAGTGAGGAAATTCAGATTTCCCGTGAACATACTACATTTTGAGGTCTGTCGA
>NW_026270942.1:0-1958 GCF_000697945.3 Frankliniella occidentalis | reverse complement strand
AGATAATTGCGAAGGGTCCTCAATAAAAGTGGTGGATCAACAACAAAGTACAATGGCCTTATTTCATACTAGTGGCCAGATTGCATGTTGCATACCCTACAATGTGCAAGTAAAGGACCGAGTTCGTCGTGGTGTCTTCATCTCACCTGCGACCCCGCTCTCCAGGGGCGATTTGCATTGAAGAACCACCTTTAGGTGGGGGAAGGGGGGGGTTCTAAACACAAAACGAGGTAGAGCGACTGAACCCATTTCGGATCAACACGCGAGTGGTAGAACCGCCACGACTGGAGGTAATGATAGTCGACTTCTTCCTTTACAATTCGCAATTTTTTGAGGGTTGTAGCTGCACCTGTTTTTGAGATATAACAGTTGGCCCAACGACTTGTTTTTGATCCGAAATAGGACTGGTGAACCTAATTCGGATCAGCGAAAATACGTTCACAGCCAAATTGCCAATAGACCAAATGAAAAATCATTCGATACGATAAAGGGCTACTCTGATTGTGAGTACCCTAAAGTAATGTTTTCACACTAGTCCGACGCATGGAAAAAGTTATCATGTTCATATATTTCAGTTCGAAAAAATGTCAATTTTTCAAGATTCTCCCAACCTTTAAAACATGCTTCTTTTAGTTCATACTCGGCTTGTACTCCATTCTAAGCACCCAACTTATTGTTAGCGATTCCAAAGATAGGAGGAAGGTCCGTTCTTTCAGCAAAAAAATATGGTACCCACATTTTAGTTCTGCATTGAAACTACAGACAGTTGATCCGAATTAGGAGCTGATCCAAAACCGGTTCAGTAGCTCAAAGCAGTCAGTTGTGTGTGTGTTTTTTTTTTTTTTTCTTACACAACAAGAAAAATAAATAAGTTTGTGCATTATCATACATTTTTATTTCAAAAGGAGTTTGGGTACTCTAAAGCAAGCATACCACACGCTTGGATATAATCTTCAGTATCTCGTCTATTGTGAATTAATGCACACAAATGCACTGCTCCCCCCTTTGTCGCAGTCAATACCAATGAGAGGATGCTTTGTTGGGGATCAACACTTCCCGTAGAATCAGTGAAGATTATTCCACTTGCCTCTGGGAGTGACTGGGCATGCTTCATTAATGGAGTAACAATTAGGATGCACCACCTGGATCTATCAACATTGTCCACATGCACTTCGACGCCTGTTATAGAAAAAAACACTTGGGCTTGGTCCCGCGACCCTGTGGGTCACCCAGGGTCACGTGGCGAGGGGTCAAAGTTCAAAGGTCACCCCGTCGCGAAATGTCAACTTTTTCAAATTTTCTCAACGCCACAAGGTACTACTGATAGATAGAATTTTTTTTTATTGTCCCCTTTGGGGGGGCCCAGGTCGCTCCTTCTGGTTCAAAATCGCGTTCAAAAAATCCAAGGAAGATGGAAGATGCTCGCCACACCAAAGACGCGTGAGCAGTTGGTGGAGCCTGCCAAAAACCGAAAAAGCCTGCCGAAAACAGATGTAAAAGTGACCAGAAAGTAGGTTGCAGACCAGAAAGAGAGTTGGTTACCAGAAAGAGAGTGGCAGACCAGAAGATACCCCACTGGGCAGCTAGTTTACCATAACTTGGGTCAAATTGTCGGCAGATCCATCGAGTCAAGTGAATTGTAAATATACAGCTCCTGATATAAGGGGCCGTTCACAAATGACGTCACGCACCCTTTGGGGGGGGGGGGGCGGTGCTAGCGTTACCAAATGTGACCATAGGAGGAGGAGGAGGAGATTTTTAAAAGTAAAATGTAGCGATTTTGATCCTACAGATTTACCTTCAGAGCAAGGGAGGAAAACATAACTTAAAAGAAATCTCAAGTTTAAGGTAAATATGCCTATTTGTGATGTCACTCCAAGGTCGAGGGGAGGGGGGGGGGGGGGAACGGCACCTGACGAAATGTCCTGCCAGTGACAGCGTCCGTCAGCGACAGCGTC
>NW_026270941.1:5270-5839 GCF_000697945.3 Frankliniella occidentalis | reverse complement strand
GGCTACAAGATGCAATAATAATATTGACACTTTTGAACAGTTGAACATGTTCAAATTTGCGTTAAAGTCATTTTTTCCACTGTCCAAAATTCTTTGGGGCAAAGAGCTCTAAAGAGTGTGTTCTTGACGATCCTGTAAGGTGAAGTTTGCCACCTACCCACGTTACCGCCAGCATCCTCTGGCGCGCTGAAGGTTGAAACAAATTGAAAGTTTTCGGAAGATTTCGGGTTGTAGAGGTGAAAGGTTCGACAAGGTAAAAACAGCCAGAATTGTTGTAAAAGCTCCTAGGGAACCACCCCTACGCATCCTCTTGTCGATGTGAGTTCCCTCCAGGTTTCATCACCTCTTAACGTCCTACACCATTAAAAGTCAACTTTTTCAACGATTCATTACCCTAGAGTGTAGATAAAAGTCGCAGACGGAGAGTGAGAAAGTACTAAATACGTTCCCAACATCGGATTTGCTGATTTTTTTTTAAAAAATACCCATTTGTAACTTACTAGGTCTGTATACAAGCTCGGCTTGGGCATTGTTGAATACGCTGCTATGAAGAAATTTGTTTATACTGG
>NW_026270941.1:0-435 GCF_000697945.3 Frankliniella occidentalis | reverse complement strand
TTTTCCTTGTTTATGTTTAATTTATCTTGAAATTTTTCGCCTTTTACAAGATGCGTCTGCACATTTCTTAAGATTTTGAAGCTTGAGTTGTAAAAAAAAATTGTGTCCGCGCCCAAATTTGGACAACGTAAAAATTTGTCCAGCGGGATATACTTTTCACTCCAGCGATGGTCATTAATTATTGTGAGTGTATCCTGGGGTTATAATAAGCCGGCCTAAAACTTTGAAGGGCTACTTTTGAGCCTGAAAAATGCGGGAATTGCAGAACGGAAAATGGAAATGATAAGAATCTGGAGAGGGGAGGCCCTACGCGACGTTTCGGAAATGCCGGACATGCCAAAAACAATGACGTTGAGTGATCGGGGGAGAAACAGGGCGAAAGAGGCTGCAGTACGTATAGCAACAGGGAGAGGGGGAGGCGGGGAAGGGAGAGAG
>NW_026270940.1:4465-6374 GCF_000697945.3 Frankliniella occidentalis | reverse complement strand
CTGGATCAGTTCATTATTTACATCAAGTTGAATATTAGAGTGACTTGTGGTATTGAATAACATACACACAGTATTATTATGATTCAAAGCTAGTCATATAGAAACAAAGAATTGTTACCATGATAAAAATGTCATTTGCCTTACTCCAGCTTTTGAACAGGTTTTTCCAGGAATGATGATGGCAGTATCATCAATATCTTTCTTAGCTGTAAATTAGATTTTTCTCTACCCTGTCACCTTTTTAGCAGAAAATTGCAAGTAGTATATAAGTATTTCTTATACATTAATCACCAATAATTAGCCATTTTTATTACCTCTATCTGATAAAACACAGCCCTGATTTGACGCCTGGTGAATCTAAGTATTTCCCTGCCTCCCATTTTTCCTGTTGACAAATGCGATTGTAGGAGCTTGGACAATGCGTGTGGATGGGCATGTTAAGTAAAAGTCAGTGTTTCAAGTTGTCAGCCCAAACCCACAGTTGAGACAAAGAAGTTTGTCATCCCCTCAAAAAAGAACACTGTTCCACATTTGTTTTGAACTGGACCTAAAACTGTTCCAGTGTCGCCAAGAGGGCACCAGACTCTCACTATGATTGACCAAGGCATACTTTTCTTTATTGTGCTTGGTTTGTTCTAAATATTAGAGAGTTACTCTGCAAACTCCAAAACGAAAAGAGGGAAGCTTATACATGAACACAATACAGTGACACAGAACAGCAGAGAGCAGAGGGTGCCCAGGAGTGATTTGAGCTGCCCGAATTTCTAGGTCAGCCGACTCCCTTTTTGAATCCTGGGGACTACGCTATCAGACTTGTGGAAGGTTGTCCGTAGTCTGTCGTAATATGTTCAGTATGCTGACGTTGTTTGCGCGACTCGGTGGTGACGCGCAACACTGACTCGGAGCAGGTGGTGGCGACGCCGATGCACTCGGCGCCCGCTGGGTAGGCAGCCGTTCTGCCTCAGGTGTGGATGTGGTCGTCTGCGTCGAAAAGGCGACGCAAGGGCCCACTGCCACTCCTTGCTTAAAAATTGAATAGTAAGCTGAAATTTGGTGGACTTGTGCATTGAAGTGCGTAGATCACGAATCCGCCGAGTCCCACCTTGGGACTGGTGGTGGAAACCCGGTAATGAACGCGAAAGGGCGTAAGTGCAACATTGTACGAAATCGATGATATCAACTGTCGTGTTCAACCTAGGAAGCTGCAAATAGCATCAAAATGACCGGAAAGAACTGAGGAACGAATCTATACGCCTGTTGTAGGAAGGAATGACCCACACCCAGCCTAAAATAAACAATATTTGAGAAAAATGTAAGTACAGGTATCGTGCCTTAGCGCTCCTCAGCTGAGGTCGTAGCAAATATGGCAGAGGAGTAACGTAAAAATTGCTCATTGAAAAGTTGTGCGCCCATTCGTCACCTTGATGTCGATGTTTTTACTTCACGGGGGACTTGGACTTGGACCATTGCAGAGAACCCTAAACCAGAACGATGCAGTACCCTCGGAGCGCGCTCCCGCCTCCGCTCCGGCCCACCGCCCCCCTCCACCGCGCAGCGCTCTCCCGGCCTGCACGGAGCGGGTGAGAGAAGGACAGCGCACAGCCCGCTCGGCCGGCCCGCCCGCTAAGAGCGACATTTAAAATGTTAAATATTTAACGTTTAGAAAGCAGCAAGGGAAATAATTTTTAGTGGAATGTGTTCGTCTTGGATCGTACTACAACATACCTGAAAGTCAAAATTGGATGTGGCAGTTAAGGGCTGCCCGGCGCAGAAAACCGGTCTTGTGTCTATGTTACTTTTAACGGCTGTCGTGGGTGAACGGTTTGACAATTGCTTTGTCTGACAAGTACGCCAGCACCTCGGGGGAAAACGCCACTGCCAAGCCCCTACCTCCGCCAGCTCCCCCCCC
>NW_026270940.1:0-1209 GCF_000697945.3 Frankliniella occidentalis | reverse complement strand
GGGGGGGGGGAGGGCTTGCCCACATGCAAACCTGCAAACCACATCGCGGGACATGTCCAACTACTGCTGCGTACGAGTACGTACTCGCGGTCGATCGTTCAGTGCGACGCGACCACTGTGTGGTCACGCTTGGCTGGGTTTTAACCTAACCCCCCAAATGAACAGCCACATTTCTTTGAAAGAACCATAGCGAATAGGGCAGGGGAAAGATGGGGGCAGGGTGAGAAGATTGGGAGACAGAACAAATCTGATTGAAGTGAAACTCTGCATACTTCGTGCGCACATAGGCAAAAAACCAAGAGATATTGCACGGCGGAATCCTCGAGCGCATAATCACTGGATAAATTTAAACCAGGGTTAAATTAGCTGAATAACAATTGATGTCGACCCCTTGGTTTTTCAAGTGTGTTAACAAAACATTTCGGGGAAAACTTGATCTTGTTTTGTTCCAGTGTAGTGTTGTACGTGGGCGGGGGCGGAGTCGGACTGCAGGTTCAGCCATTGTGATTGGATCTTAGTTTGTAGTGGGGAAAAAGCAAAGAGTGGTGGGGGAAGGAGGGGTGAGGGGGTGTAGGAGGCGGGGAGTGGGGACAGAGGAATGGGGGTGTGTCTGCTGGCGCAGCCACAGTCACCGACACCGACAGCCACGCAGCTGATCACTGTGAGTCAGTACTCCTGACAAACAGGTTGAGTTTTTCTTGCTAAGACTTAAATTCTTTACTGCGTGTGACAATGGGCATCGGTACGGCAGAGTGGAGAAGCCGAATTGGTAGCTTCAGTTTCGCCAAATTAGAGCGAGCTTCTGGTGCGCGATGTGCGCGATCTGGTTCTGGTGCACTTGCGGTATCAGCGGTATCTGCTATTATATTTGCGTTCCTCCTGATGTCAGGAGTAGAAATGAACCCGGGACCTACGACTGAAGACTTACAAGTGTATTCTTTTGAAGATGAAAGTAAACAGGTAAGTGACAAGTCGTAACTGCTGTGCCGGCCGCGCCACACCGCGGGCCTGCAGACCCTTTGCGATACGCCCTGTAGGTGCTGTAGGTCGCGCATCCCCATCCGCCGGCCGCTCGGCCCGCGCGCCCTGTGCCTGTGAGCCCTTTGCGATACGCCCCGTAGGTCGCGCCTCCCCGTCCGCTGGCCGCTCGGCCCGCGCGCCCTGTGCCTGTGAGCCCTTTGCGATACGCCCCGTAGGTGGCGCCTCCCC
>NW_026270939.1:5515-6026 GCF_000697945.3 Frankliniella occidentalis | reverse complement strand
TTTGGGCTGCTTCATAAAGGCATGGAAAAAATAGGTCTTATGTAAAAAATTAACGACTCCGGAGTGGAGTTGAACCTTTGTCGGAGGGCAGCTGCCAGTTCAGGTAAACAAATTTAGGACCGAGCTGCTAAAGCTTTCGCTATAAATCCATAAAACTTTCTATCACAGCACTGGGTCCGTCAGAATTTCAAGAAGATTCAATGACTAATAAGACTAATAATTGTCGATTTGTAGGGATTACCAACTCGGTGTAAACCTTGCGACCTAAAGTTTGGCACCCTTCGCGCCGCGGGGGGGCAGACTAGGTCTGTTGTTGCGGATGCACACGCCTACATCATCGCACCAGCAACGGCGTCGGTAAGCGGCGGGGCAGGTTGCTAGCAACAATAATAAAATTAATTCGTTTTTTTGTGTGTGTGTGCTACTACTTTGCTTTTTAGTAGAGGGCGGTTTTGAGGGATAATTCGTTGTTTTTTTTTGTGTGTGTGCTATTTTGCTTTTAGTAGTAGGG
>NW_026270939.1:0-696 GCF_000697945.3 Frankliniella occidentalis | reverse complement strand
AAAGACAATTGCGCAATATGCGGGCCTCTTTTGAGGACCCCCTGCTTTGGGGCGTTATTCTCCGTTTAGTCGTCCCTCCGAAAGGCTGCAGTCGCCTGCATGCACCACAACCGGGCGGGCTGCTGTGGCGGCGGAGGTCTCTTTTTTCCCACAACCCTTTTGTTCTTCGTTTCGGGGCTCTTCCCGCTGCATCCTCGCCAGCGCTCCACTCTCTTAGTTTCTCTCTCTCACGCTCTCTCTCCCTCTCTCTTCCCATTTCCTCTGCCAGATTGGTGTGGATACGCTTTAACGCCCAGTGTGTGCCAAATTTGCATGCTCATAAAAATCAGTTCTACCGCCTGTCCCCACTCACTCCCCCCCCCCTCTCTCTCTCACTCTCTCTCCAACACACCGCACACACTTACTGTACTGGTGACACACCTTTTACAGCCCGCACGCGGTGCATAGCGTGCTGACTGTGTCGGGGTGGTGCGCCCAGCCCATTTACTGCTGCTAGGCGAGACCCACCCCGCCCCGCCACGCCCGGCTGAGCTGGGATTGCCGAGCGACTGTTGCTGTTGTTGCTGCGGTCTGCGGTGCGCGTGAGCCCGCGAGCCCTCCGCGCCCTAAATAACGAGATGAGGGAAGGGTTGTCGAAACATAATAAGTGGTCTACTCATTTCGAAGCCAGCCCAGCGTGGGGTCAACCACCCCACC
>NW_026270938.1:6365-6680 GCF_000697945.3 Frankliniella occidentalis | reverse complement strand
GTTGTAGAAAAATATAAGCTCTTTAACGTTTGTTTTATAACATTTTTTGTGGGACTGCTTTTTACAACCGCTGCTCTTAAGCCCTAGTGATTCCCGTACATTTCCCCTCCTAAACGTGGCAGTAACGCCTAAACGGCTTCAGATAGAGCAAAACGGACGAAATTTTCGTCCGTAGAGCCGCAATTTGACGAGTTACCCCTTAGAAAGCATTCTTGAAAGGTATAAAAAATAATTGAAATTGCAGCTTTTTCAACAAATACCCAAAATGACCCCTAAATATGAATTTAAGCAAAAATCTTTGATGTGTCCTTCGAT
>NW_026270938.1:0-1045 GCF_000697945.3 Frankliniella occidentalis | reverse complement strand
CCCCCCCCCACCCGGCGCGGCCGTTGCGCGACCCGGTCCACGCATGCACCCTCTCTCACTCACACACACACTCAGCAGCGCACAGGCTTGCACGCAAACGCGGAAACCGTTCGGCTACCCCGCCCTTTTTGGGGGGAATACTATACGAGGAAGGGCGGGCCTGGCCCTCTCTGTGGTGAGGGGAGGAGGGGGAGGAGGGAAGGGGGATAGGGGAGGAAAGGATGGTCTGGGAAGGGAAGGGTCTCCCCATGAGCGCGGCAGCGGGCAGCGGGCGGGACGAATACTGCCGGGGAAAACCTCCAAAAAGTCCCCCTGCACACACACACACACTCACACACACTCGCCTGTTAATAGCCGAGCTGTACCCTTCCACGAAAGAGAATTTGCATTAGGTAACCGACCGTCAGCAGACATTGTGAGCGCGAAAACGGGGGAAATACGCGCGTGACGGCTTTCCCTCGCGTTGCTGTGTGATATAGTGTATTCTTTTTCTAAACGCGTCAAAAAAAATGAATATTCTTGCTTTTCCTGCTTTTCTCTTGTTAAGGTATTTAAACAAGTATTTTATCTTTTATCTTTTTATTTTAATCTTTTCATTTTTCTGGTTGCTTATGTAGCAGAGTGGGCACTAGAGTGATGCAGCTCCGTCGAGCAGCAAGCGCGACTCTGTGCTGTGTGTCACCTCCGGGCCCCGAGGGGGTGCTAGCCCGCCAACCGCGGGGTGCTGCTAGCTTGGACGTGGCGTCATTTCCGTTTTAATTATCCCGTCCCTCACAGTGTGTGCCGCCGAGGCGGGGCGGGGCGGGGCGAGCGGGCTAATGAAAATAGGGCGTCGCGATGGCGTCGCGGGTCAGCGCGACCAGGAAGAGGAAGAGGAGAGGGAGGAGGAGGGGGAGGAGGAGGAGGAGAGATTGATGGGCGCATTGAAGGCTAACGCATGGGTCCGGCCAGGGGCGCCGCTATCGGAGAAGCCCTTCGTCTTGCCCTTCCGCCCCGCACACCCTGGGGCCCTGGGTCTCGCCCTGGGGCTCGCCGGGCGCACGTC
>NW_026270937.1:0-364 GCF_000697945.3 Frankliniella occidentalis | reverse complement strand
CCTCGCCACCAATTAGCGGCACGTTTGCTGCCCGGGGAGTGTAAAGCGATCTCACGCGATGGGGGAGCGTAGGTACGGGTTTGGTTGACCAGGGTCAGGGCCGAAGGGCACCAACATGGAAAGACACGAGAGAGAAAGAGAGAGAGAGCAACAGAGTAAGCGAGAGAGCGCGATAGTAAGCGAGGGAGCGAGAGAGTGAGAGAGATAGCAACACACTCAGCGAGAGAGTGAGCGCGAGAGGGAGCGAGAGAGAGAGAGAGGCTGGCGAGGTGCTCCTTATCTCTGCTGCGCCGCACGCCTGCTTGCTTGGTCGCCTGCAGCGCCCGGTGCCCCCCCGGGGTCCTCCATCGGGGGTACCTCTAGA
>NW_026270936.1:6491-6783 GCF_000697945.3 Frankliniella occidentalis | reverse complement strand
CTTTGTTTGCCCGGTTCGCCCGAAAGGGGCCGTGGTCATCGGGTTATTTTCCTTCCTAGGAAACCCCGGCCGGGTGCTGGCGCTAATCCCCAGACCGGCGCACTTGCGAGCACGATGGGGCGGCCCCGGGACCCCCGGAGTACCTGACGGCTCCTCCGCACTGCACATTGCACACTTTGGCAGCTGGACACAGCGATGACGCCAGTCTACGAGTCACGGTGCTACGAGTGCAAGTCGCAGAGAGGACGCACTCGTAGAGAGAGGACGTATGCTTTCGTACAACTATGCACAT
>NW_026270936.1:0-1026 GCF_000697945.3 Frankliniella occidentalis | reverse complement strand
GGAGAGGGGGAGGGAGGGAGGAACGACGGCGACGAAGGTTGCCAGCCAACATAGTAGGCAAAATTCTGCTCCGAATAATGCTTGGCCCTAAAACCCGCAAGGAGCGGAAACAACTTTAGGGTGGCAGCTGCAGCGGCACACCCGCCCCGCCACCCCGCGGCGGCCGCAGCCACGAGAGAGATGACGGTTCAATTTATTCGCCGGGCGTCGCTTTAGAGCCGCGGGGGTAGCAGCGGCGGGCTCGGTAGCGGGAGAAGTATGTTGGCTGCGAATAATTTTACACCGCGCAGTCAGTTTGTTCAGAGCGAACTGTCGGAACAGAGCAGAGCGGCGGTTGGGGGTGCTCTGAAAAAAAACCCAGCGTGCAGCACATCCCGCAATACTACGGAGCGCATTCAAAGAAACACCCGATACCCAGTGTATACACAATAATTTTCAAAGCAACGATGAATTTGAATTCAGTGCAGAGTAACATCCGCTGCCCCCTTTTTTGCAGCGAAAACTTCTTTTCCGTCATGTACTTGCATCCAATTGTCGGTCATCGGTCACCCTCCAGCCGCACCAGCGCACCCACCTGCAAACAGACAAGACAGCAAGGGTCAGAAAATAAAATTTTAACGCTACGACGACTTTAAATTTAAATGCAACACGGCACAAAGTGCAATTCCCCCAATTTCATTGTACCTGAAGTACAAGTTAAAAAAAATATCGCACTGCATTTGGCTTGAGTTCCTTACAGAGGTATACGACCTCTCCCCTTTTTTCCCACCTCCCGGGTACCCAGCGTTGACCCCTGGGTGACCCCTCGACCTCCGACCGAGGTAACCGTGCGGCCGCGAGACATTTCACCGGTTGCGGCACAACCGGCGACGGAACCACTCGCGCCACTCAAAGAACAGGGAAATGTCATCGCGCGGAAAGATTCAGTGGAGGGGCAACCGAGGGGGTGGTGGAGGGGGGGCGCCGGAGGGTTAAGCGAGTACCGCGCTAACCGCTTCACCGCTCTCCGCCAAATAATACCCCCCT
>NW_026270935.1:3134-7258 GCF_000697945.3 Frankliniella occidentalis | reverse complement strand
GTGGCGGGTAGCAGGAAAGAGGGTGGGGGGTGGGGGTGAGGATTCCACCTGCCCCTTCTACCCCGGGCCGCAGAAACAGGCACTTTCTAAACATTGTGTTTGAGTGTGCACTCTGTACCAACAGTATGCGTGTGCATGCCGTGCACACGGTTGCGCTGTGAAAATTATCCTCTCGTAAATTTACAAGATTTGTTGTAATTTTTATGAACAAATTGTGTACGTAGTAAATTTGTGAGCGCCTATTCTTACCTGTCGATCAACTCCAAGCCCGTGCGAAGCGCTTCTAAATTTACCGTTTCAAATAGTAATTTTACGACATACGGGGTGGTGTATAGACCCCTTCCTTTATTTTGCTTATACTGTACCGGATGCATGCATGCGACCGGGTTGCATACTCGCACGGGGCCATAAGGCGCCGTGGTGAGGGACGGTAGGCAAGCCCGCCCGCACGCCTGCATGCGGTACAGTATAAGCAAAATAGAGGAAGGGGTCTGTGGACCACCATGTATAACATTATAGAACATTTTCCCGCTAACCTACGACTTTTTAGCAGAGGATACATTTAAAACATTTCACACTAAAACAACTAAAAACAATTAACTTCAATGTGTCAGAATGCTTGTACTGCCGTGTAACAAGTAGGGGGCACAGCACAGGGCAGAAGTCAATAGTTCTAGAGCGGCCGAGTTTGTTGCTGGTCGCAGTCGCTCCCACGCCGGATCGGGAGCGGTAAGCTGGGCGCTGGAAACGAGAGGCAAAAGATGGCGCTCATCCGATCTCAGCTACGCTACGCCGCCACCTCAGGGGCTATCGAATCGGTCGTTCATTATATCGTGGTTGAGGTTGTGTCCGTGCACGTGCGTGTACGTGCGCGTAGGTGCGAGTTTTTTGACCCCTCCGTTTCCCTGCAGAGCATGGAGAGGCTGACGGACCTGGTGGACGACGCGCTGCTGGAGGTGCTGCGGCACCTCGAAGTGCCGGACCTCTTGCGGTGCCGCCTGGTGTGCAAGCGGCTCGCCGGACTCGCGCTCCACCGGGACGTGTGGCGACACATGAGTCTCGACGCCGACCACCAACACCAAGGGTCGGTGGTGTGCGCAACCATGCGCCTGGCGCCGTGCCTGAAGAAGCTGGTTCTCCTCCATCCGTTCAACAACTGCGTGTGTGGGTACTACGCCATGAGCAGCTGCGCAGTGGCAGAGTTGGGCATCGGCGTGTATTTGGATCGCCGTAAGCTCGCTGTCAGAGGCGTGGTCGCCATGATCCACAACCAGGTGGTTCTCGGCCGGCTCAGGTGCCTTGTACTGTTTTTGACACGCGAAGTTCAAAATGTAGACAGTATCCTGGCGACATTGGCATCTGTGTCTGGCTCGCTGGAAAAGCTCTATGCCATTTTGCCAACGACCGTTGGACAGAGCGAGACAAATTTCGAACAAATCAGGAACGTGTACTCGCCGTCGCTGAGGGTTTTCTCCTGCCTTTTTGATAATTTTAACGGCGCGACGCTTGCGGAATATGAGTCCTTTGTGGACCTCATACTGACCACAAACGCCGGCACCCTGGAAGAGGTCACCTTCGAAACAAGGCGGACTTGGACTTCAGCGTCGACGGCGTTCGTGCTGGCCAGCATGCCAAATCTTCACTGTCTGAACTGCCCCCTGCTCCCCGAGCTCCAGACTATCGCCGCGAGCAAGTCGTTGAGGTCCGTGTCACTCGTCGTGAAATACCAAACGCCTCCACTCGTCGCGGCCGCGAGAGCGTTCTTCGGCAGCGCTGAGCAGCTAAGGGATGCCTCTCTGGTACTCGACGCCGGCATTGACCCGGACGTCTTCATCGACCTGGTGACGTCCTCCGGACGCTCCGGCGTCGAGATGCTGCGAGTCGGTGCGGCCGGCTACCGCTTCCAGCCCGCTCAGATGTCCGTCGTGGACGACGGCACACAGAGTGTGTTTGAGTCGGTGCACCAGCATCGCTTCAACGAGATGTACGCCGAGGTGCTGCCCGCGCTCATGCGCGCGCTGCCCTCGCTGTCCTCGCTGACGGCGTTGTGGGTGGACTGCTCGCCCGGCGACCTGCTGCGAAACGTCACTCCCGACACAACCCCCGCCCTGCGGAAGCTTTTGCTGGGCCCCATGACGAGGACCACAAAGTTTAAGGCAGACCTGGACGTCCCCGTCCCCTGCCCCCACACCTGGCTGTACGAGTACAACACTAGAGAGCTGCTCCAGGTGAACCCGGCCCTGCAGGTGTTTCTGAACTGCGATCCAGCCTACAGCGCAGCGCGTCATAGGGAACTCTGCCGTCAGTGCCAAGATGGACGTTGTGATAAAGTGTGGGATGATAAATGCATCCGAAAGTGTCAACTTTGGGGAAGATGGTGGGTTCAACTTCCAAGAGACAAATTTTGTCAAGAAATCCCCGATTAATCGTGGATTATTAATTCTATCATCAGTGTGTCACTAATATTAATAGATAATAATTTTACTGCAACCCACTGATAAAACCAATCTAAGTGTACCATTGAAAGGTAACATCGAGTATATAATGCAAAATAAAAGAGATATAACAGTTTAGCAGCCACCCCTTAGCGTTATTGTATCGTTCTTCCCCACAACGACAGAAAAGTCCGGTTCAAACTTTTGGTCTGGGTGGTGCAAAAGTTGAGAACGCACGTAATCGCTAAAGGGGCCAGTAGGCAGTGTGCCGCAAAATTGAGAGGACAGGCCTATCGCCTATAGTTGGTTCACTAAGTGTAGACACCACGGCAGGCCAGTCCCTATTGTGAGTACAAATGGATCCCTCCCTATTGTACTCACAAAAGGGGCTGGCCTGCCGTGGTATCTACATTTAGTGAACCAACTTTAGGCCAAGCGCTTGTTTTCACAATTTCGCGGGACACTGGTACCAGTGCAACATTCGACCAAACCACAGGACATACCAGGTGGCTGATTAACCCCCGCGCACTTCTGTAGTTAGACTGTACGGCTAGAGTGTGGGTAGCCGGGTTGCCTACTCGCCCGGCCCGTAAGGCGCCGTGGACAGGGGCTATAGGCAAGCCCGCCCGCACTCCTGCGTGCGGCACAGCATAACTACAGAAGTGCGCGGGGTTAATCAGCAACTTGGGGCAATTTGGGATGACGGAGAGAGAGTGTGTGAAATGCCGACGCATACCACACCGATACACACACGCGTGCGGTCGCGCGAGTGCCGCTCGACATCTTGGGCCCGCCACGCCGAGGCCGAGAGGACGCGATCCTCTTAGGCCCCTGCGGCCCGCCCCCATTGGCGCGGGGGAGCCTGCGCTACGCGCCGCCACGCCCCCGCCGCGCCGCGGAGCGCCGCCATTGGGCGCGTGGAGCCGGAGGACGCGCAGGCTGGCGCAGGCCACGCCCCCCACCCCCGGGCCAGCGCGGCCGCGCCGTGCGTGGGCTCAGTCGCGATGCCACCATGACGGACGACACCATGGCGTGCACCGAGGCCAGGCCGCGGCCGAGACCGTCCTCGCCGAGGGAGTTCTTCGCCAGGATCTACGGCCACCTCGAGGACGCGGCCGCCAAGACGACGACGCCCCCGCCGACGCCGTCCCCCGAGGCCGCCGACGCGATGGTCGCGTCCGCGGCGCCCGAGGACCTCCGCAAGCCCATCGCGATCCGCGGCTACCCCGCCGGCGCCGTCGTGCTGCGCGCCGTGGAGCTCGGTGGCGTCCCCAGGATGCCGTCGACGCCGGCCGGCTGCCCCACGCGGCCGCTGCACGCCACCGCCGCTCTGCCCCCCGGCCCGGGACCGCACTTCCCCGGGGCGTCGGAGACCGCCTTCCCCGCTTCCTTCTCAGCCTTCCGTAAGTACATTACAAGCGATTACAAGTCACACAATAGGCAACTCGTCAATTTGGTTCATTTTTATGGACCAATTTTTTCACTCTGGATTTGGATTTAAAATAGAACTTTTGCCCTATTGCATCTTGCTTTTACTTTTTTGACCTCTTCCTCTGGTTATTCCTTAACATGTAGTTAAGATCGAGGGGTGAGGGGTCTGTAGCTTTGACCTGCTGGTGCTGGTGTATGCGGGCTTACCTGGTCTTTATGGTCATCTGTTGATAATTTGTCTACTGTTTATCTTGTCAT
>NW_026270935.1:0-3084 GCF_000697945.3 Frankliniella occidentalis | reverse complement strand
CGTGCGAGCGCAGACACCTGGCGGGCGCGCGGACCCATAGCGCGTTGGACCGTCTCCGTCGGCTGTCCTCCAGGACCCACACACCGTCACGACCACACCACCACCACCACTACCCCCGGCGACCACACGGTTAGAAAGCAGAGTACCGTGTGTGGGCGTGTTTAGGGATGTGTGTGAAGGAAAAGTCCAATGATGCGCCATGACAACAAACATACCAGGGTGGCTGATTCTCGCCGCGCACTTTCGTAGTTATACTGCACCGCATGCACGCGTGCGGGCGGGTTTGCCTATGCTCGCTGCGCACGGCTCCGTATAGCCCCCGTGCGAGTAGGCAACTCTCCCGCACGCGTGCATGCGGTACAGTATAACTACGAAAGTGCGCGGCGTAAATCAGCCACCTGGTATTATCTTGGTCTTCCCTCTCTCTGTCTGGAGCGCACAGCCCGCACAGCGCAGCCCGCTTCACAGCTGACATTTTCCGCATTTTTAAAGCCGCTCTTACATACGTTTGTGAAGTCGGCGAAACGTGACAGCACAGCACGACGTTCTCGTCTGTTGTGACCATGATAAATATTGAACTTCTATGTGGCGTCAACATTTACAAGTTGGGGTTGGGGTAACTTTATGGCGTCCCTCCACTATCCACTTATTTTAGAGGGGACTGTGAAAAATGACCCAACATCCTTGTTAACTGTGGACGTCTCCTCGACGGGAACACCTTGACGTGCACATCCCCCGAGCCAGCCGCCCTGCACCAACTCTACACTCGCGCGAGGACTAACATGCTGGCCGTGGGGGAGCGCGTGTGCGGCCAGTGTTTCGTCGGGGAGATTACGGAGAGCGGCGGCGCCACTGGCGTGTGGAGAAGAGCGAAGCGCCAGAGCAGCACAGTACAGTCTCCACAATAAACACGACAAGACAAAATGAAAATGCCACGCCCGAACGAGTGCCGACAAATCGCGTTAGGGACGCCCACACCCTCCCACTCCCAATCCACCGCCCCGCGCCCCAAATGCCACCGCAAAACCGATCCCCCTCCCCCTCACCTCCTTCCCCCTTTCCCCTACCAAAGTTGGGGTGCTTTCACACGCCTCATATCACAGCCAGACGGCAGAAATCACAACAATGGTGAGGATTTGATCTCCCTCTCTCCTTCCATTCCCCTCTTCTCCTCTCCTCCCCCTCTTCTCCCTTCTTGCCCCCTTTTCCGTCCTCTTTCTTACTCTTGCTCCCCCGTTCTCACCTAACACCCCACTGTTTTCACGAAACGGTGGTCACATTGGTTTTAAGGGGTGTAGATGAGCCACTCCCGTTTTCAAACGGGCACTTCCTTTTTCTCATCCCTCAAACTTACACTAACTCGCAATTTTAAAACAAACAAACAAAAATAAAATAAACACAATAAAATCAG
Organism: Frankliniella occidentalis; assembly: GCF_000697945.3. Taxonomy (NCBI): domain Eukaryota; kingdom Metazoa; phylum Arthropoda; class Insecta; order Thysanoptera; family Thripidae; genus Frankliniella; species Frankliniella occidentalis. Next base: position 1,673 of record NW_026270935.1, on the reverse strand, counting down.
AATCAAAACGGACCTAGTTTTTGTACGGGTGTGGTACTTTTCTGGTGCGTACTTGCATTATTGCATTGTTTTTTGTATCGGTGGGGTACTTTTTAGCAGATGACACATTTCTACAATTTACACAACTGAAACTTTCAGTTGTGTAAATTTTATAAATGCATCATCTGCTCTGCTACTCAAAAACTCACAAATTTTCCTTAGAGCCAATAACTGAACATTTCTATTTTTAAATTGTTAAATCTCATTAAGATGCAATGCTTCAGACACACGTTTCACACAGGAAAAATAAATGGTAAAAACGGTATACAAACGACGAGTAGTGACTTACGGGTAACGAAGATATCAATAGTTGCAGTTCGACACACACCACAGTCTCGTGCAATGGGGTAGCTTAAGTCTTCCCCACGCACACGTAGTGGATTGAGGTGTCGGTCCACTGGAAGGGGAAGGAGCCGCGCACGCGCACAGCAGCGCACACCGGGCAGGACTCTTGCTCGTCGGCGGCGTGAATGCCGAACACGATGGAGTGCTCGGAGTGTGGCTTGGCATCGCAGATGCTGCAGAACCCATCAGCTCGGGCGAATTCGCCCAAGCCATCAGGCTGCTCCAGGGGATGCGCATCAGCATGCACGTGCAGCGACACCGACGTCGGGGCGCGGCGCACCAAGTTCGGGAGATCCGAGCGGAGCTCGGATGCTGCGGACAAGAAGACGGCACAAGTTCTAAAGTTCCGAATCGACTCCGGAAATGATGGGGCGGGGCTGGAACTCGAGCGAGAAGGGCGACTCACTCGTAAAACCGGGGCTGAGCAGGTCCTCGAAAAGGAGCAGGCTCTCACAGAGGCTGGGGCCGGCGCCAGCGAACAAGTCGCGTAGCACATCGGGCTTGCGCGGCGGTGCAACAGTCAGGGTCAGCGAGGCCAGGCTGGGCAGGGCGGGCAGCGCCGCGGCCAGGGCGCGCAGGCCGGACTCCTCTAGGACGCGCAGGTTGAGGTGCGTCAGGCTGCGCAGGGCGCCCGCGCCCAGGGCGCGCATCAGCGTCGCCTCCTCCTCGCGGCACGCCAGGCACGACGGTAGCGTCAGCTTGAGCAGCGGCCCGCTCCACGTCCTCAGCGCGTCCGCCATCTGAGAACGAGAGTGGGCTGAGTAACTTACCCTACTGGCCATCAGGAGAAAAAGCGTCGCTGAGTATACCTCGGCGATGTTGGCATGGCAGTAAACTCCGACGAACTTGAGCTCCTGCAGTTCGCCCAGCCGCCGCAGCTTGGCGGCCATCCCCGGGGCTGCCGAGACGGTCAGGCTCTGTAGGCCAGCGGGGCAGGAGTCCAGGAGCGGCATCACAGCTGGCGAGGTCAGCTGGGCGCAGCGCAGCTCACTGCAAGCACATATGCATGACAACCACCGGCGAGCTTTCGTATGGCTTGGTCCTGGGACAAGCGGACTCACCCGTGAGCTCCCAGTAGAAGTGCCCCCAAGCAGGAGGGCTCCTGGCAAGCCTGGGAGTCGTCGTATGGAGCTACCCATATGTCCGGGTACTCGTGGTCAAAAAAGGACACATCAATAGAGCGCAATTTCGGCAGAGCCTGCCAACAGGGAGAACAGAGTCGCGTGGTAGGGAAGGCCCGACGACCCGTCGCTCACCACCTATGGGACGGCGGAGCGTTGGGGGGGGGG
>NW_026270934.1:4210-6482 GCF_000697945.3 Frankliniella occidentalis | reverse complement strand
TGTAAGGGATCGTACCCATACTACGTGATCAATTTTTGGGGAACGGGGGAGAGGGGTTCGGCAAAGTACTACGATCGGTCACGAGGGAGGAGGGGGGTGTTGGCCGAAGTCACGTGGATCCATCTCGAACCTCAAGCTGACCATTCTGTTCTTGCAGGACATGGAGCTGCTGTCGGATGACGAAGTGCTTCTGGTGCTTCGGTACCTGCCCGTGCGTTCCCTCCTGGACTGTCGCCTGGTATGCAAGAGGCTGCGGGCCCTCGTGGCTCACCCAGATGCTTGGCGCCACCGACGGATTGGCGACGATTGGCTGGACGACTTTAGCTGCCTGTGTCCGGTGCTGCGCGTCGCGCCGTGTATGCGTGGGCTCAGTGAGAACTGTATCAACAAACGCAAGCCAGACAGCTGCCTGCCGGCTTCGTTTGCCTGGACCAGGTGCGCCGTGACCAGTTTGAAGCTTTATGTGTACTCCCAAGCTGACGCCGCGGCGGCAGCGGCCGCGATCAACAGGCAGGACGCCCTCGGTCGGCTGAAGGAGCTCCACTTGAGTTTTCTGGTTTCTGGTGGCGAGTGCGATGCTGCCTTGCTGCTCGCAACGGTGTTGTCGCTGCGTGGCTTGGAAAAGCTTAACATGATGGGCACACCCTCACTCCGCTCAAACACGACCCCCACTCCATCTGTGGAGCGCATCCTGTCGACGTGCACCCGCACCGCCCCGGAGCCGTCCCTGAGGGAGTTCACGTGTGAGCTCGTCGTGGAGCTAGAGTCCTTCGTGAGCGCCATCCTCACCCGGCACGCCGCCACCCTCGAGCGCGTTGACCTGTCATGGCTCCTGCACAACATCGCCTCCAGCTTGTCCATCGCGTCCACCGCGCCCCTGCTGGCGGCGTTGCCGAGGCTCAGGAAGCTGGCTTGCTGTAGCATCCTCGGGGTGGAGGCCGTGGCGGCTTGCGAGTCGCTCACGGACCTGCACCTCGTCGTCTGCACCGCGAGGCGCCACCGGCGTGGCTACAGGGGGGCCACCAAACTCCTCCAGGACCTCAAGTGCCTCCGGGAGCTGGGCCTGCACTATGCGCCCGGCCCGCCTGCTACCGGCGCCGCCCTCGCGGCGGGCGTGGACCTCATCCGGGCCCTGTCCACGCAGCCCCACCTGGAGTACTTGAACATCACCCTCAGGGATACGGACGGTGCAATGTACAGCTCACATGTGCAAGCACTCATCAGGGCGCTGCCAGCGCTGCCGGCCCTGCACACTCTGAGGGTGATACTGGGCAGGGAGCCGGAGCAGCTGCTGCTGGCCATCACTCCAGCCACTGCACCGGCCTTGAAGAAACTCCTGTTGTTGCTGGAACGCGATGTATGCAGCCACCTCTGGCTCCACGGGGACTTGTTCAAGAACGTCATGATGAGCAACCCCTTCCTCCATATCAAATTAGATTTGTGCAAGCCCTACTGTTTTGATGACGCCTGTCCGGCCTGCTCAAAAGGCTGCCACTCGGCACTGTGGCGGACCTTTGGCTCTTTTCTTTATTGCCATTCTCCGTTCGCCAAATGTTCGCTAGACCACAAACTTGAAAAGGAGGATCGCTTCATGTACTGGCGCCACATTTCCGAATGATGTAATGTTGTGTTCCGTGTGTTTCTGTATTATTATTATTTTTTGCTAAAATTTGTTCTTTTGTTACTTTTCATTAAAAGTGTAATTTGGTATTTGCAGCTGTTGTCTCTACCCAAATACTTTTGCATTACGAGCATAATCAGCTCCAATCGAGGGGGCAAGAACTCCGGGAATCATGTGTACACCTGACGGGGAATCAGCAGGATAAAAATTGATCGAAATCAACAGAAATCGCTGAAACTAACCGGGAAACTAGTGAAACTGGTACAAAATAGTCGAAGTAAGCGTTTTCTTCCAATAAAAAACCTAAGGAATAAATGTAAGCGGACGGGAATCACTGGGAATCAAGTATTTCGGGAATCATGTGTACACATCAAAAGGGAGTTATTCCCCCCTCGGCTCCAATATTGACTAAACACGGATTGACACTGCTATGTTTCCACGCGATTGAAACTAAATGCAATTTTATTGAAAATTTTCCAATTTTTGAGTCTGACAAAGCCTGACAGTTACGACACTTTGATGACGCTGCTTTTTTTCACTGCAGAATTTTGCGAATGCGTCCACGCGGATCCCGCGCCGCCATCCCAAAAAAAGACGAATTTTTCTCGTGCGGATGAAACGGACGAACTGTACGTTAGAGAAAGAGGGGGG
>NW_026270934.1:0-1129 GCF_000697945.3 Frankliniella occidentalis | reverse complement strand
CCCCGCCACGCCCCGCCACGCCCCCGGATACTTATCAGACCACACACACCTCGGTGTGTATGTGTGTGTGAGAGAGCGCCGCGGCCGCCGCCTTTAGGCCTTTATCTGATGCGATACAAGTGAATCGTGAGCTGATCGGAGGTGAAATGCCTGTAAATCATATCACTCAATGGCCGACTCAAAACGCGTCCAGAATGAGTGTGTGTGTGTGTGTGTGTGTGTGTGCCGGGCCGACTGGTCACGCCTTTTCCTGACATCTCCCTGATAAACGGACGGATAAAGCACACCGTACCGCGGAGCCGCCGCCGCTCGCCGCTCGCGGCCCAGATCTGAAGGAAAAACGTATCATCTCGACTGTCGGAATAAAGGACGCTTATTGTGTTGTAACGTGCCTGTGTGTGGCAAAAAAACGCTCCGTGGGTCATAGGGTACCAGCCCCGGGATGAAGTGTCATCTGAACGGGTTCTCGCGAGGTATACTTCACTTAAGTAACGAAAATTAATGAACACCCTCCAAAAAATCAGAAAATATCTAGGAAAAATCAGAAAAAAAGCTAGTCAAAAATAAGAAAAAAATCAAAAAAAAAAAAAAAAATTAAAAATAGACAAATTTAATCAAACCAAAACAGATAAATGGTTGTATGCTATGCTTGAATGTTTAATGAAGTTCCCCTCGGGTCCTTCTTTCTGCTCTTCTCTGTCGTAAGTTCCATGCTGGGCCCAATATCCTGTGGATGATTTCTGCACGAGTCACACGCGGTGGCCATCAGGATCGGGGGTGGACGGCACGGAAAGGTAGTTCGAGTACCCGACCCGGAGCGTCTGTGTGTGTGTGTCTGTGCGTGGTGACTCACGCAGTCCTTGTGAGGTCGTGAAGGCTTGTTGCTGCACTTTATGAGGCATAAACAAGGATCCGGCAAATCCTCGCCTCGCGCGCGCGCACACTCTCTGCCCCGTGTGCACTAACACACGCTCGCGCACGCACGCACACACACACACACACACACACACACACACACACACACATCCACACAGGCGCAGGTAGCAGCGTAGGTGTGAGGTGGTTATGAGCGCGCGGGATGCCTGCTTTTCTGTTGCGGTATTTTTCGGGCTCGGGCCGTTATGTTCAT
>NW_026270933.1:5521-6481 GCF_000697945.3 Frankliniella occidentalis | reverse complement strand
CCTGATGAAAATTTTGGAAGATGCTAGAAAATTGTTAAAGAAAATATCTGTTGCAAGGACTCCACGGTCTTGACGGCCTTCAAGTGGGCCTGCAGGGAGGGCGCCGCGTGAGGGCGCCGTCAAGCACGCCCATAACGCCCTGCACATGGGTGTGGAGCGAGGTCGCGAGACGCGGTGGTTGGGAACTCGAGCACAGGCGACACAATCAGTACCGGCACCAGTTTGCGTTGACGTAGTACTTACTCTGTCACGTAGTTAATAAAGACGCCCGTTTGAGAGCCACTTTCTTCACGGGCACACAACTGAATCAATTACCTCTTCTTTTCCAAGTAGGTCCCATACCAAGGGTTTGCTGGATGGTTGTGCTCCCCTACAGTGGGTACAAGACTTTTGCGGCCTAGGATTGACTGAGCCCTGGCGTTGCACTTAACGCTGCAGTTTTGGCACTCAATACATTTGAAGAAGGTCACGCCAGTGCTGGCGTCCTTGTGGTCGCTCCAAAACCAATAGTCCCCAGCCGTAGATTTTACTACCTGTCCGCTGCCCGTAATACACTGTCTGTCGTCTTCGTCGTCGTCATCTAGGAGGTAGCCGAGGTAGTCGAGGTGTACGTTGGGCGGCGGCATGGCGCACGAAAAAAAAAGACTTCGTTGTGGGGATCAGTTCTGTTTTGTACGCTAAATTTAGTAACTGCTTCGGGCAGCCAATCAGGGATCGACTTTCATCACGCCGGGCGTGAAAATCACGCTTTGCGTGAGAATCTTGCTCGCTTTTATGGAACTCTGAATCCACCTTTACACAACAACTCCACGTTTCAGATTGACACGTGTTTTGGCTGCTAGGTTAGTCGGTTGTACGCGGCCGATGTGGTGATAAGATGAGGCTGCGCGGCGGGCAGCTCTTACGACCTACGCCTCACCATTTAGGCCGTAGATGTCATTTTTCGTCAAGAATTAGCCG
>NW_026270933.1:0-436 GCF_000697945.3 Frankliniella occidentalis | reverse complement strand
TAACCGGCCGTCTCCGAATGATTTTCCCTTCTATTGAGCACGCCTCACTATTCAGCGTCCTGACCTAAAGGCGAACAAGAGGAGCTCTGTAACGATGTTGAGTGGGTCGGTGCGCGCCGACAACAACAGCAGCAGCAGTCAGCACAACGCTGAGCGTGGGTGCGCTCCGACAGCAACTGTTGTTGACAACAGCAGCAGCAGTCAGCACGACGCTGAGCTTGGGTGTGCTCCGACAACAACAGCAACAGCAGTCAGAATGACACTGAGCGTAAGTGCGCTTCGATAACAACAGCAGCAGCAGCAGTCAGCACGACGCTGAGCGTGGGTGCGCGCCCACAACAAGGGAGAGCAATTTTGAAATGGTTCAAACGAATACGTGATACGCAAGACAGTAGTTGGAGTTATTGCTCTCTCTTTCCATCTTCTTTTCAAAGTT
>NW_026270932.1:2138-3713 GCF_000697945.3 Frankliniella occidentalis | reverse complement strand
GAGTTTGACCCGCCCTTCATTTATGCCAATGACATGCGAAAATTCGTTATGTGATGGGATGTAGTACGTGGAGATGTTCTGGAGGACTCCGTGGCGAGCCGGAGCAGGAGCAGCCAAATCGATCGTGGGAGCCGCGCCCGGTGCGAACCACCCTGCTCTGCCGCCAACCGGAGCCGCCCCTCGCCTCAGATCTGGGACCGCGGGAGGCGCCCGGATCCCACCAGCCCGACTTGGCTCGCGTCTCGAGGGGCGGTGAACCCTGCAACCCCACCCGGAGCCCTCCGGGAGCGACCCCCGGGCCCGGGCGGCGTCCTCTTGAACCCCAGAACAGAGAGAGAAGAGGGTTCCCTGCGGCCACCCCCTGGGTGAGCTTTCCGGGGTCCCCGGCCAGGTAAATCTTCCACGGTCAGGGGGTCAGCGACGCGTCCGGTCCGGGTGCCGGTGCCCCCCGGACTCCTCCGGAACAAACCTCCGTGGTCACCCAGTGGGTGGAAGACGTCCACCCTCCACCGGCAGACAGCGCGGCGCGGGCGGCACCGACGGGGCCCGGGGCCCCCCATTGACAAGCAGGAAGTCACATTGTGGTTCGCAGCACAGCGGATTTCGCACCTCAGCGGCCTCGGGGTCTGCCGGGCCTGCCTCCGAAAGACATTCGCTATGCGCTGCCGCGAGGTCTTCTCCTCTCCTTGGACTCTCCCGGGCCTCCCCTGTGTCTCTCCCGCTGCTACACCACGTGTCGGGGCCCAACGCGCGCGGGGGAGCGAACGGCGCGGCGGGGCTGGGAGAGAGATGAAACCTCTTACTGCTCCGCCGAGTTCCGGAGAGAGAGAGAAAAGGAGACATAGAGAAAGAGAGAGGGAGAGAGACGTAGAGAGAAGGATCCCTCGTCCGCCTTGCTGGAGACCCTGGGCTGGGATATTGTCTTTCAATATGCATGAGCTTCGTCTCCTCTCTCTCTCTCTCTCTCTCTCTCTCTCTCTCTCTCTCTCTCTCTCTCTCTCTCTCTCTCTCTCTCTTACTCGCCCCTATTCTTCTCCCATCGCGCATGAGAGTAATACCGGGACCAGGGCCGAGCCGCCGCCCAAACGAGGAGGGGTGGGTTTTTGTCTGGGGCGGCGGGGGCAAACAAGAAGAGGTCTATTTAAACTGGGCGGGGGAACCGAAAATACATATATTCTAAAATCGGACACGCATAGTCTTTCGTATTTATATGCAAATCCACGAAAAATAACCTCTCGCCAAACCTGCGCGACAAACGCGCCGCCTCCCTGAGCCGAGAGCAAAAGCGCGCGACTCTTCCGGATCCGGTTTGAGGGTGAATCTGAGCTATTTTGCTTCGCGTTGCCGGCGCACCTGACTCTCTCCTCCTCTCTCCCCTTTTCCTCCTCCCTGTGTGACACAAACACGGTGACGGCAGCGGGAGGGAGGATGTATCATCCCCCTTGACGGATGAGTCGCCATTACGCGAGGGGTGTCACGAGGCGACGCGAACACTGCTGCTGCTGTGAAACTTCCGTTTCACCCCAACCCCCATCCCCTCTCGCAAAGCATCTTGCTTATGTTCGTCCTGTTCGT
>NW_026270932.1:0-938 GCF_000697945.3 Frankliniella occidentalis | reverse complement strand
GCCATGGAGCAGCGTGGCTGAGCGTAGCGCTCGCCGAGCATTCACTGCCGCTTTCGTTCCGGTGGAGCGAATGCGCGGGACCGCAGGGGCGGGCCCAGGAAACGGAAAGGAAAGGAGAGGGGGGAGGTGCTGAGCATGGCGGAGTAGCGGTCCTGCCATGGGCGAGGACGACACCGTCTTGGTCTTCAGCGTCGAAAACGAGTCGAATGACCTCCTCCGCCTCTCCAGCTCCTCCTCACCTCCTCCGATCTGTCTGTCCTTCTCTCTCCCCCTCTCTCTCCCACTCCGGCCCTCCGCGCCCCGGGGGGAAGCAAACGAGAAGAAAAGAAGAGAGGAGAATGGAGAGGGGGCGGGGAGGCAGGGTGAGGGGGAGGGGGCAGTAGCGAAACCGAGCAGATGCATCATGAAAGAGATGCACGCGGGCACCACTGTGCTATTTGCGCGAAAATCGTTTTGCACAGGGCGACTTTTTCGTCTTTTACGTCGTTGGTGTGGTTCGTTTTCCTTCTTTCCATTTTCTGCCCTTCTCTTTCTGTCGAGCGGGGAATTCATTTCGGCAGGCTGGGCAACCCCTGCAGCATAACGACGCCGCTGCCTCGCGTCACGGGAGCCTGTTAGCGGGTGGCAAGCGCCGCAGTTGGCAGCACTGCTTCCGCGGCGGGCGCAAACATTATCGCGCAAGTGCTTGGCGCACGCGAGCGACGCGTCGTTACGCGGGAGCGAGCGAGCGAGAGAGAGACGGAGTAGTAGGGAGCGAGCAAGACGGAGCGAGCGAGAGGGGAAAGGGGATGGGAGAAAAATTGCAGAGCGAGTGGTGTGGTGGTGGAGGAGGAGGAGCGAGAGAGAAGGCAAATGTGGCGTGCCGGCACGCATCCACTTCCTTCCGCAACATGGGCCCGGGGCCCCCCATTGACAAGCAGGAAGTCACATTGTGGTTC
>NW_026270931.1:5751-6651 GCF_000697945.3 Frankliniella occidentalis | reverse complement strand
CCATGGAGGCAGGGAGAAGGATGGGATGCGAGGACGGAAGGGAGGGATCCCCGTCCTATTATCAAACGATTTCTCGACAACATCAACAATCCTACGCCAACTCGCTAGACCCGCACGCGCACCGGTTGGGGCCGTCGGGGCCGAAGCGCGGCGCAGCGGGTGGCAAGGCATGCTTCCCCTCCCCCTTCTTCTCCAGGAGCCCCTCCTCCAGGAGCGCCACCACTGCGATTCAAGGCACGCAGCGAGTCCCGCAGGACGGCGGCGGGGCCCGGCCGGGCAGGGCGGGGGGCTGGGGTAGAGCGGTGCCATGGGAGGGGAAGCAGGGGCGCGAGGGGAAAGGGGAGCGCGAGAAAAGGGGGGAAGGAAGGGGGGCGCTGCTGGTCGGTTTATCCCCGCGGCGTCACGCCGGCTCACGCCTACTGCTCCGGTCGCCGCGGGGAAGTGATTGTGCGGACAGACAGACGTCAGCCCACGCGCCAGGGCGGGTGTTTTATGGAGGCAGAGCGTGCAGAAAGGGGGGGAGGGGGGGGGAGGGGGGGACCATGGACCCCTTTTAACCATAACTTAACTCACTTCCAATGGAGCTATTAGTCAACTGCTTTGACGATACTGGGAAACAAAATCATCAGCTACAGGTGAGCGAATAAATTCAGACTGTTGATGGTCAGACACCTACTAGCAACAGTGTGAATACAATTTTGGCAAATTTGAATTTTACAGCTTCCCTGCCCAGCAGGACCACTCTAGTGAGCGTACACCCTCTGCACTGTACGTCTCTCTTTGCTCGCCAACCAGACTTGAACACCTTCATTCGTTTTCAACCCCATCCCATCTCATTCCAGTCTCAGTCCGTCCGCCAACCAGACTAACGCTGAAGATTCACGTCGCGGACCACCACCT
>NW_026270931.1:0-471 GCF_000697945.3 Frankliniella occidentalis | reverse complement strand
GGGGGGGGGGGTTGAGGTCGACTAGGGGAGGATTGGTCTGGTGTCTGGCTCCGTCACTAGAGCAGAGTGCATGCATACACAAGTCCAGCGGTGGGCGGTGTAGGTACCAAGTGCGCCGTGCTCGTAAGCCGGCACCAGGCACCAGGCACTGAAGCGCGGTGCGCGGTGGGTCGGACTACCTCCCGGGCTCGCTCCACCAGCCGGAGCGCCGTGCGAGTAGGCCAGCGCGAAGCACTGCAGCCCGACGGGACAGTCTACCTCCTGGGCGCGGGCCACCAGCCAAAGCGCCGTGCGGGTAGGCCAGCGCGAGGCACTGCAGCCCGGCGGGGGCGGGCAAGACTACCTCCCGGACGCGCTACGCCGTCCTCGTCCCGTGAACCACGCCCGTCGTAAAGTCTGCCTCCGGTCGACACGCGCATCAGGCTCGAGGCGTGTTGGGGGCAAGCAGGGCGATGCTGGTGCCAACTGCCT
>NW_026270930.1:947-3550 GCF_000697945.3 Frankliniella occidentalis | reverse complement strand
GCCCCTGAGGGGGGGGGTGCAGATAGGGCGTAAGAAGGAAGTATAAAGGTTCTTAGGGTGGATCAGAACCGTCGCCGCGGAGCCTCGCCACTCGCAGTCGTGGTATGCCCACCTCCCCCTCTCCCCCGAACGCCTCGCCGCGGCTCCCAGCGCCTCATGCGAGACCCCCAGCAACACGATGAACCCCGTAACTCCTACGGCGCCCCGTGGCACTCGCGGTGGGCGAAAGCAGCCAGGAGTGGGAACAGCAGAGCGGCTCCAGTCTGGGCTGCTGCTGTTCGGGCCCACGCCAACCCAGCGGCGTAGCCCCGGACCGAGAGTGAGTGCGAGAGAGACCGGCCTACGCGGTTGGTCAGCGCAAAGGGGTGCGACGGGGACGGACAGAGGCCCCCCCCCCTCCCACTCGCCGCGCGCTGACCTTCCACAACGACGAGATTTACGCGCTGCATTACTTCGCTGTCGCGATCGCCCGGCTCGCTGGCGCTGGCGCCGCAACACGTGAATGGCGATAGCAATAGCAATCACGGCGGATGACTTTGTGAGTGGGGGACAAGGCGTGCGCTGTCCCCCTGCTGCCCTGCCCCGCCCCGCCGCCGCAGCCGCTGCAGCCGACAGTCGATGCGCGATGGTAATTTTCTCATTCCCAGAACTGACGGTACCTGGACATTTCACGAGAGCAGAGCAGAACGACGGCGCGGCGTGGTGCTGCAGTAACACAAGGCGAGGGGGGAACCCACTCCAGAGGAGAGAGTATGTATACTCACCTTGGTACTCGTTTGTTCATCCATACTTCTGCGTCATCGCCATATTACTCATCGTACTCGATCGTACTACTATCCAATTTATACAGGATGATGACCCACAAACTTCGGACAATTGCGTACAAGTCACGCTGTTTGTAGAGACCTGTACGAGTCGGTACGCAGGTGCCACCTTACGCGTGTGCCGCGCGGCGCGCCCCGGTTCTCATATTTATCATTTCCCTTGCGTAAAAGTGGTGGCGGCAGAGATAGGAGCAGTGGTAACCCTTTTCATCACGAAACCCGCAGACCGCCGGCCAGCGCCGCCCGGCCCATGGGCCTGCACGGCCTGCAGGCCGCTTTCCAGGCGAGTGAGTGTGTGTCACAGGGGCAGTGTGAAAATGCAGTCCATGTGGGCGGACAGACCAGACACACACCCAGGAAACGAATTTCTCTGAAAAAGCAAACTACCAAAATGATCTGGCTAACTATGGCGAGAGGATTCTCCTCTTGTTCCAAGTCATGCGGGACTTGAATAAAGTACAATGTTCTTAAAATGAGAACTGTTGTTGCTGTTGAAGGTAGAACATATGTTGGCTCACATTTTGCATGTGGTATGATCTTGGGTCAAGATGGAAATCCTCCTGCCACATTTTAAGAGCATATACATTCACATGAAAACGAGAGCATTTTTTCTTGTCTGGAGAAATGCCTTTTGTGTGTGCTCAAGTCGGACGGGAGGTCGAACAGCGCCAACCCCATCATCTCGAGGAGCCACCATGCCATCGACGGTCCGGGGGACTGCCCGGCGGACTGCCGCACCTCCAGCAGGAGCACCGCCCGTAATGAATAAAGGCCCCCGATTTTTTTTCGTTGGCCTCTTCTTCTTTAACCATCTCTATCTATCCCTCTCTCTCTCTCTCGCTGCCTGACTCCCGTTCTCTCTCTCGGTCTCTCTCTCGGTCTCTCTCTTCCTATCCGGGGCCGGCGAGGCGGGTCCATACAGTTATACCCAGCTCTGTACCGCCGCTGTTGCTCTTGTTATGCTACATTTCGATTCATGTCGATTCCACGGTATGAGTAACAAGTTCACGCTCGATTGAGGCGGGGCGGACGGTCAGGCGCGGCCGCAGCGATGCAAACGGACGGACCTACGGGCCGGACGGGTTCGTTCGCCACCCAGCTAGCGGCAACGTGATACGCTAGAGCGAAATATTCCCACATTGATCAGCGTCAGCGCGAGAGCGGCTCATGGATTTATGAATCGAGCAGTTGAGGTGGGCATGTGCGCTAACGAGGGCTCAGGGGCGGGCCCGGCGGAGGGGCTGGGCTCGACGACCAGAGGAACTCGCAGAGGGGGGACATTAGTACTATCATCAGCATCATTTTTTATTATGGTATTGCATTATAATTTCAGCAGAGATTGCCCCTGAGGTGGAATAAATTTAGCATCATCTGTCTTGATTTTTTTAAATTCATTTTTTTCTCCCTCCCCCCTTCTTTTTCTCTCTATCTGAAAGTTTTGCTCTAGGCGTGATTTTTGCGCAGGCGGAGCAGCGGCATAACGGTGGTGGTGGCGGAGGAGCGCCGCTCCGGCCGAGGTGCAAGAACAACAGGAGCCGGCAGCTTCTGAAAGTCAATCCGGACGGGACGAGCAGCGGCCGCCGCCCTACGCGCTGGGGGCCGCCGTCCTTGTCGCACCGGAGGAGGGCTGCGCCGGGGCGCAGAGCAGTCGTGACCGACCAGAGAGCAGCTGAGGGGACAAGATCTGCGGGCGCTAGAGAGGCGGTAGGTGGGATGAGGGAGACAGCCGCGGGGGGTCCTCCTCGGGAGGCCCGGTGCAAGAAGAAGACGGGAGCAGGA
>NW_026270930.1:0-857 GCF_000697945.3 Frankliniella occidentalis | reverse complement strand
TCCCAGCCGCGCCGGTGCTGCCTGCGCCGGTTCGAGGGGGCGCAGGGAATGACCAAAGGTGCTGTATCGCCGGCGGGAACCTGTGAGGTCGGTCTGATAAGGGATCGCCCAGAAAGTGCACGGCCCCTTATTGTGGCTGTCTGTAACTGAAGGTATAAGTTTCCCGTTTTGATAAACATTACCGATTAACGTTCCCGTTTGGTTTCCATAAGCCGATTGACGTTGATCTGTTTGTCGTCTTGCTAATTAAATTACAATAAATTTTATTGGGTGCAGCGCTCTGGAACGTGTGAACGCGATTGTTTTGACTGGTGATTCTGGTCATAATGTGCTGATTTTCTATTTCCTTGGTTCCATACACTACATCGTGGTTCCATAGTTCCATACTCTTCTTTTTGCGCCAGTATTCGTGTTCGCATTTTTATCTAAGGAAGACTGTCTCTTTATATGGGGTGACCATAGAGAGTTTTTTTTTCGTCGAATTTATTTCGATAAATTACGAGGGTCCTCCTCGGGAGGCCCGGGTGCAAGAAGAAGACGGGAGCAGGATAGGGTCTCCGCGGGGATGTCGTCCGTCCGACGTACGTCAACGACTGTCTGCGACTCCCTGGGCGGCCCTGTCAGGCTGCGTCGGCTGCCTATCTAGACGACCACCAAACCAGCGCGCAAAACAGGAAAGGGAAGCTGCGGGGAATGGGGAGCCCCCCCCCCCCCCCTCACCGCGTGCGTCGTGCTGCACTTCGTGATGCCGGCCCGGACGAGGAGGGCGGCGGGAGGCGTCAGGACAGGCAAATGATGTGATGAACAAGCGGCGCCATCCGTCAGGCGGGAAGGATGGGCGCGGCGGGGCCGGCAGA
>NW_026270929.1:5345-6130 GCF_000697945.3 Frankliniella occidentalis | reverse complement strand
CCCCAACTTTCGCTCTCTCTCTCTCTCTCTCTCACACACACACACACACACACACACAAAGGCATCGCTGAAGGGTTTTCGCCTTCCTCAAATCAAAACGTTCCCAGCGCAGCGCACACCACACCACATCGCTTGTGACATTCCGTGTGAGGGAGACGGAGAGGGAGAGAGAGGGAGAAGAGAGGGAGAAGAGAGGGAGAAGGGAGGGAGAAGGGAGGGAGAAGGGAGGGAGAAGGGAGGGAGAAGAGAGGAAAAAGAGAGGGAGAAGAGAGGGAGAAGCAGAGAAGGAGAAGAGAAGGAGAGTGAGAAAGACAGGGAGAAGAGAGGGAGAGTGAGAAAGGCAGGGAGAGGCTTTGTTGCTCCAGCCCCCTCACCTCACTCTTCATCGGTGCCTCGGTAAAACCGATAACACTCCAGCTTTCCCAATTACCTAAACCATGGTAAAACACGAGGAAGCCATGGCTGCATACATCCGGTAAGCGCTTTCACCGTGTTCTTGGCACGACGGGCGCACCTTCCCCAGCAGCCCGCGCGTGGGCCCGTTGTTGCGCCCTCCCTAAAGGGCACAACCACGACGACGCGACGCGCACAGCGCACAGTCCACAAGCGGCACAACACGCTGCCCCACTCCGCTTTCAATTAAAGCTAATTACGCGGAGGGGAAAAAGGCTTTTCAAACGCCGATTTTAATCAGAGCCTCTGCTGCCTGCTTCGCCTTGCCCCTGCGCGCCGCCGCCGCGCCAGGCCAGGAAAGGCCCTCGGGGCGCGCCATGCGGGCTGCGGGA
>NW_026270929.1:0-522 GCF_000697945.3 Frankliniella occidentalis | reverse complement strand
AACACTCCCTTCTACCCCCTCTCTCGCAGACCTTTTCAAAAGCGTTTGAAACATTTCATCCCCTTTGCTTGTAACCCTCCCTCCCTCTCGGCATTGAGAGAGTGACGCACCATCGCCAGAGCCACCATCGCTCACCACTCACTTCACTAGAGCTTCTCTCTCTCCCTCTCTCTCTCTCACATCAAGAAAAGGCCCTCGCGAGCCGACTGGTTCTCGCCATTGTCCGCGGCGCGCTCCGCTTGAAAAGACCTGCCGCTCCTCCAACTCCTGCTGGTGCTTCTGCTCGACAACATGTCGACCGTCATCATCTGGAAGCGGTCTCGACTAAGTATTGTTACAATTGTGCGTGTGAGCGGGGAGAAATTGAAATTGAAATTTGCTAATTGAAAAAACTTCCACTGATTCCGCTGACAAACGGGCTTGATTAAAATGAATTTCATGCATAAATATGTGCAATATTATTCGTGCACAGTTACACATTTGCACATTAATAACTATTAATAATGATGATTATCATATTAT
>NW_026270928.1:5339-6405 GCF_000697945.3 Frankliniella occidentalis | reverse complement strand
GACAGTGGTTGGAGGGGTGTGGGTGGGGAGGGGGCATTGGGTTTCGTCCTTGTTTAAGCGGTGCAACCGAGGTTACAAAGGAGGTAAGTAGTTAAGTTTGAGTAATTTCTCCGTTTCTAATCGTTTGTGAAGCTTAGTCCTTGTTGCAATGGCTACCTACCCTAGCCCATCCCACCCCAAAAACGTTTTCGAGGTACGGAGCCTAAATGGTAGTTCTGACCTATCAGAGACCGTGTGCAAAGTCCGGGGCCTGTGCGACAACGTTTACGCGGATCACATTGCGATTTTCGTTTTGGCCCAACCTTGGCCACAAACAGGTAGACCACCTTGCAGGCGCTGCACTGCGCGCACGGTGGGACCGGGGCGAACGACTCGGGCTGAAAGTGTTACCCTATGGGCCCTACTTTGTATCAGATGTGAAGGATCCGAGCTCCGGACACACGGGGCGTGCGCCCGACGTCACTCGCCATTTACAGAAAATAATGCTGACGTAGCCCTAACTTTTTATTGCATGAAAACCGAGGACATATTGTGACCTTTCAGAATCAGTAATGTCTGCGGGGTAGCGGTTACGCGTTCACAAGAAAAAGTTTGAAAAACAGGTATTTGCGCCTGTGGTGACGTCACTTAGCCTGCCCGCACTACACTCCTGTTGTGCACAGTAGCCTAGTACACAGGCGTTTTAGACGTTTTTTGCCTTTTCCATTTACCGCCTCACCGCTACCCCGCAGACATTACTGATTCTGAAAGGTCTCAGTGTGTCCTCGGTTTTCATGCAATAAAAAGTCAGGGCTACGTCGGCATTATTTTCTGTAAATGGCGAGTGACGTCGGGCGCACGTTTAGGCCCCTAGACACGTCGCGTGCGTTGGGAGCACGACCCATAAGCTAACACTTCCAGCCTGAGTCGTTCGCCCCGGTCCCACCTTGCGCGCAGTGCAAGCGCCTACAAGGTGGTCTACCTGTTTAGCGCCAAGGTTGGGCCAAAACGAAAATCGCAATGCGATCCGGGTAAACGTTGTCGCACAGGCCCTGGACTTTGCACAGGGTCTCTCTTAGGTGAAATC
>NW_026270928.1:0-609 GCF_000697945.3 Frankliniella occidentalis | reverse complement strand
CTCTGCCATTTCGATTCCGATCGTCTTGGAGCATAAAACATTTTCGTTTTCTTTTGTCGAGATGACCTCGTAACAATAGTTACCTTTTCACATTTCTCCGAACCCGAACCCCCCTCCCCCCTCCAGCTTCGTAAGTAAACACGTAAACGATTCGAAATATCACTTTCATTTCTTCTCGCCGGACACTCGCGAAACTTCGCAGGCTGAGTTCCGCAACTCTAAAACTAAAACACTTGGTTTGACAATCTGACAATTTGATCACTTGTGAGAGAGTTAGAAAGTCTTGAAGTGGCGCAGGTGCCGTTTGCGCTCTTTGCCCACTCGAGTGCAGTGCTGCCAACACACCAACAGACTACGCGCGAGTTCAAATTAAACTATTGGATATTTCAAACTAAACAAATCCTGAAAGTAAATGCATTTGAAACTGCCCCAAGAAATTTCAATGTTTGAACAAACTCGCATTTCGTCATTGGTGCAGCGGTTTCGTAGTTCATTGAGTGAGTTAGACACAGACAGACTCACGACGGAGACAACGCCTGACCCCTCAGCGACTTGGACTGAGCTTCGCTCAGCGATTAGGCCCCGTACCTCCGAAATCCACGATTTCGA
>NW_026270927.1:0-1614 GCF_000697945.3 Frankliniella occidentalis | reverse complement strand
AACGCCGAGAGGGCAAACTTCTGATGTCATAAAGAAACTTAGATCTGGTAATTTTGTACTTAAACAATTAGCCCAATCCATGGCCAAAAATACCTGATTATGGCATACTACGCCCTCATTTGGCGGTTTCCTAGGGGTTAACTCAACAAAGTAGAGCCCTTTGGGCGAAAATTTTGTCCGTTTCGCTCTAGCTCAAACCGTTGAGGCGCTAGAGGGTATTTTTGAGGAAAATAAGCTATAAAATGTACAACCCTGCATGCTTAGTCGAAGTGATGGGCCGTAGGCCCGTATCTTTGTGTACATATTGACACTACCCGACTCGGGTGTCAGCGCCGCAGGCCAAGGTAGATGTATGCCAGGCGCGTCGCAGCGTGACAGTGTTTCGTGAGATATCGCGAAGCCTGTTACGCGAGACGTGGTCTGGCGTACATCTACCTTGTTTACTTATAATATAGTGACAACGTTTATCTTTACTTCGACGCGTCCTAACAACAATGTTCTATCTGCAGTGTGCGGATTACACAATGTTTTATCTACAGAGTGCTGAAAACACAATGCTCTATCTGCATAGTGCTGAATACAGAATGTTCTATCTGCAAAACGGGGTTAGGCGCAGCCCTTCACCTTTGTGTGGTTTGCAAGTAACAGGAAGACATTAAGGCCAATCTGAGCCCACGGAAAGAATCGTAAAGGTGCAATGTTTAGTTATTGACTGCAAAAAGTGAAGCAGAATGAGCGGTTTCGGAGTAATAAACATTCCTTTGGCGGTGTCCCGACACCCGCGTTTTGCAGATAGAACATTGTGTGATCCGCACGCTGCAGATTGAACATTGTGTATCCAGCACTCTGCCGATAGAACACTGTATAATCCGCACGCTGCAGATAGAACATTGTTGTTAGAACGCGTCGACTTCAACAGTTTGCAGGTTTGGAGGAAATAGATGGATGTAAAGGTGAAGATTTCATCCCAGGCTAAGTTGGAAAGACAGCTGAAACCACATCTCAAGAAAGTGAAAAAAACTCAAGAAAAAAACTGCTATTGAGAGACCCAACCGTCAAATATTTTAGAAGTTATTTTTTTTTTTATTACTGAATATTCAAAACTTGAAAATAAAACAGAACTTGATGACGCAGGCGTTCTGTCATCTGAAGAAGTACAAATCCATGAGGTTCCGGAGTCTTCTCTCCAAGATGAAGATAAACCCACTTTGAATAAAGTAACATTTCTTGCTGGCTTTGGTCTCAACTCAAATTACCATGGTTTTGCTCATGATATAGTCTTACACACTGGAAAGTATGGTCTGAGTGTGGGTGACTTGAAAACTTTGGATGTTGAAGTTACAGAAGATGAGGCTGTTATTAGCTGAGCGATTAGCGAAGCCTATTACTCCGTCTGGTCGGAAAAACTTTTTCTGTCTGTCTGTCTGTCTGTGTGTCTGTCTGTCTGTCTGTCTGTCCGCACGATAACTCGAGAACGAATTGAGTGAGCGACCTGGGATTTTCAGGGTCGTTTTGTGTCCCAAAGAGTTTGGGGATACCTTCCATAGGATGGGACATATAGGGAATTGCAAAAGGAGTTAAGTCGACTAATCTCCTTTACCCAATACTTTTCCC
>NW_026270926.1:6251-19070 GCF_000697945.3 Frankliniella occidentalis | reverse complement strand
TACAAATTTCTCTAACTT
Organism: Frankliniella occidentalis; assembly: GCF_000697945.3. Taxonomy (NCBI): domain Eukaryota; kingdom Metazoa; phylum Arthropoda; class Insecta; order Thysanoptera; family Thripidae; genus Frankliniella; species Frankliniella occidentalis. The sequence continues at coordinate 19,052 of NW_026270926.1, read as the reverse complement.
TTCTCTTTCTGCTTTGTCCAAGACTGTTGTTGCTATGGGAAGGGTCATAGCAATGCTGTCAGGCACATCCTCAGGTTGATCTTGAGAGGTAACACTGGAACCCAGGCTCATCCTTGCTGATGGCCTAAAACAAGGAGAAATTTAATTATTGATACATTACTGTGCAATCACTTGTGCCAAACACATGTTTCTTTAGACACTTACGTTTGTTTGACAAGCTTCTGGTGAGGAAGGAATACTGGGTATTTCTTGACACCCAAACTTATGCTGACTTCATCCGGAGGAGACTCTAACCCACAATGAGGACACTGAGGCTTTCCAGCAATCATAAGTTGACAATCACGATGATAGTAGTGTAGTGAAGGGCACTGAACAAATCGCCCTTGTGTGCAATAGTTTCCACAACCAGGGCAGCAGTGGTGCCTTAATAATCGCTGCCTATGCTGCTCACACACCACAACATAAGGAACACGAGGGCTAGGCCGGTACAGTCTTGCTGATTCACTACCACCCACAGCATTGCAGCAGCCAATCAGACGTCCCTCCAAGGAATCAACAGCTTGGCACATAAGACTAAGGTCAGTTTCCTCAAAAGTCTCTTTACGAACATATAAATTAGTTTTTGATTGGCATAAACACAACCCAGCAGTCCCAGCCTGGCAATAAAAAGAAGTTATCATTTTATGAAAACAAATTTAGAATATGACAGTACACTATTGTAATTTTGTATAAAGGCTGTCACTTACACCAAATGAAATAGCTGTCGATTCTGGATGATTCGCATCTGCAGGAGTATCTCCAGGACTTGGTGATGGGGAGAGAGGATTATCTACAAAAAATGAAAAATAAATAAAAAGATAACATCTACTTGCAAATGTATGACCGTCTGTATCACCAAAAATCATTTAACATACCCCGTCTACTTTTCTTGGCCTTAGAGGTACATGCATCGCCTACTGCAGGACTACGACTACGGCTCTCTGAGGGGAAAAGTTTCATTAAGAAGGTATTTTTGATAAACCATACACAGCCATATTAAAGACTTATGACTTACTTTCTGAGGTTACGCCATTAATTCCTTTTTTAACTGAAGTAGAGTTTGAAGATTTGTTTTTGAGTGGTGGAGAACTCTCTTCAAAGTGAAAGTCAGAAGAGACATTTCTTTGAGAGGGAGCAGAGCGTCGAAAGACTTTGGACCTCTTGGTGACCCCACTGAAGGAATACCTAAGACCCCGAAATGGTTTGTAGCGACGTTTGCCAGTCTTTGTATGTGTGCAATCTGCATCTGATTTGACAGATGATGGTTTAGAAATGGGTTGAGGTGCTGAATCAAAATCCATTTTGGAATCTTCTTTGGGTACATCATTTATGTTATCAGTTTGAGATTTCAATTGCAAAGAGTTCTTTGATTTACCTTCTGATGTTGATTCGGCAGAACTAACAGACAAAGTATCCTGTGATTTGCTTTGAGACCTTTTCCCAACAGACAAGGAATTTCTACCCTCCCTCAAGCTACGAGCAATAGCTTTGTGGGCTTTGTCATCATCTGATTTTCCAATAGAACTTAAGGACTTTTCTTTTCGAGCAATAGCATTTTGAAGAACAGTTTCTCCTTCTTTGGACCAACGCCTTGCAGACCTCTTACGGCCTGAAGCAGGGGAGTCCCCTTCAGATCCTGTCTCTGAGCGTGTAACAGAACGGTTACGTAGGGCTCTCTTTCTAGCTAAACGTTTTTTATTGTCCTCTTCATTTTCATCCATACCTTGATCCAAGGTAGATGAAGGTAAATCGACATTGGGAAGTATTTTCTCAGTAGTAGTTTGCTTTGGCTCACTCAAATCCTTATTGTTAGATGCAGCTGATATGGGCAAGGCACGATTAGGTATAGAATTGCACTTCAGATGTAAAGATTCTGAATCAACACTGAACGTTTCCAATTTTTTTTCAGATCTTCTTTTGTTTACTTCTGGTTTAACAATATTACCTATGTCTCCTGGTTTGAAACTATTTTTGCTGTTAGATTGGTCTTTCTTGCTGTTATTTTTTTTCTCAAGTTGAGAGTCTGAAGCACTATTTTTAACAGAAATAGGATCTTTCTTGCTGCTTGGTTTGACATCTAAAATGGAGTCAGAATTGCTTTTACTTATTATAGGAATTTTCTTGGCACTGCATTTGTCATCCACTAGCTCTGATGTACTGCTTCTGCTACTCGGTGGTTCAACTTTGGCATTGGATTTATTTTCTACATCAGCAACATTAGTGCTACTGGTTGGGATATTCTTTTTACCACTCTTTTGATCTAATACAGCATCAGAGTGAGTTCCTGAAGAGGTCTTCTTAATACCTTTACTGTCTTCAGGTGGCAGAGGTGTAGCATTGTCCACAGAACTATCATTTTGAGAATCCGGATCTGGTGACTCTTTGGGATCTTTTAACACAGGGTTGAAATTACTCTTCATTGCATTAAGAACATACTTGATGTGGGGCTTATCTTTGGATGACTTGTCGCCATTTGGCCAATGTATTCGAAATGAATTTGGGTTGCTCATTTGTGCTTGACAGTTTAAATCCTGGAAAAAAAATTAAGCCATAAGAATAGTTCTGCAAAGAAAAATGAGTAAACATGCAAGTACAATAAAACAAAAAAATGTTAAGACCACAAGCGCCAAACGTCGGTATTCAGTTAGTACAAGATGATTCAAGATAGATTACAGCAAATGTGCCAGAATAACCTTACAAGACCTGCAGACATCACATAAGCAAGATAACTATAACCTAAATCATATCTGAAACCAGACTTCAGGGCAAGGAAACTAGAAGCAGTGGCTGAAAAATTAACGTCTAATTTGGAAAGGGACACTCGCCCGCAACGAAAAATCGGTGCGAGAACGCAGCGCACCGCTGTTTTGTATTGTAATTCATCCGGCGTTATGAATGCCAACAACACCGTCCAGCACTGTAAACAACGCCGAACACCTCCACCGGAGCGCTTTCATTCAACCGCAAAAAGCCTTGGGTCCGGCCCGCGCCCGCCCCCCGGGCAGCGACCCGCGGGCTACAGAGAGACGTTTGAAACCCGTACCTGTTTTACGGGAAATACACTTGCTACCCCTTTTATGCTTGACGGGTCCGTGTCACCACCGCCATGTTCTCTTGCGTTGGCCGTGCGCTGCGGGCTGCGCGTCGGACGCGTCGGCTGCTGTCGGCTCGGCTGGGGGTCACGTCCAGATCGCCCCTCTCGCTCTCTTTCTCGCTCTCGCTCGCTGAGCCCGGAGCGCTGTCCGAGAGAGCAAGAGGAGAGAGACAGCAGAGGCAGGCGCCGCGGTGTTCTGCGGGCTGCGTTCAGCCTTCACTAGCGGGGGCTCCGGGCTCCGGGCCTTCGGGCCGCCGTGAGGGGAGGGACAAGAAGGGTGGCCTGTGGGGGCGGGCGGGCGCGGGCGGCGTCCACCAAAAGAGAAAACGCAAATGCAAGAGCTATCGAACACATCTTTGGAAATGATGTTCTCATTTATTTGGTTTCGGGATATCCGAAAATAATGTGGATTTATGAGTACACGCTGAGCGTCAGATCCCCCCTTTATCCTTGACGCGACGCCCCGGCTTAGTTTAATCTTGATTCCCATCGGATAATGTGTATCTTCGCTCGGCCTAACGCAATGCGCCAGCACATATCGGCTCACTTTTCGCCGTCGATTCCGTAGTTTGGGTTTGCTTAAAATAGTTTGAAGTGAAATTAAAACTGGACTAACTGGAGCCAAACGGTGATTCTTCATTTGAGGGGCCACATCAAGACGGCACTTCGGTTGCAGGATGAACACGAGCACGGAGGGTCGGCTCGGCCGGCGCGGCCCGGGGCTTGTATCTTCGGCTTCAGCTCTGGCTAATCCCCGCGGATTGCTCGCGACGTGTCGCGGGCTGAGGAGGCGCGGCGCGGGGCCGCCAAGCCCGCGTCAGGACACCGAAAGCCTCAGTGCTGACCAGCCGCGGCACCAGCATACAACGCCATGAAGACCCTTTCGCTGTCCTGCCTGCTGGTGCTCGGCTGGGCCGTCTCGGCGGTAAGTGGTGATACCATAATGGTAACAGCAATATTATCGCGATTTGCGTGATTTTGTCCGATGAAAAACAACTCCGCTGCCGTAGTAACGTGGCGGAATCATTGTATTCATATTTGCCGTGAGAGAACCATGCTTTCCGCGAGTTACGTTTTCAAGCTCGGGAACCTATCATTCTGTGAGAAATTTACATTATTACGCAAGGAGCAAAACAGAGGGCAATCGGGAGCATTTCGATTGATAATCATTTTGACAGCGTTGTCGGCTGAATGGTCCTTCCCTAAAATCTCCCAATCTGGAGTGATGTTACACGATCTTGAAAATGAACATCCCCACCCTACCCGTACTACCGTGCTCATTATTTGCTCTCCTTGTGTGTCGACCAAAGTATTTCTCGTATTTCTGCTCCCACTTTCTGTCGAGCCCTCCCCTCACGTGCCGATCGAGTCCGCTATCAGAGGCGCGGAGTGGGATAATCCACCTCCACATCCATAATCTGTCATTCCCTGAAACTCGCGACATGTACACCAAGCAGTGGCTGATTAACCCCGCGCACTTCTGTTAGTTATGCTGCATCTGCACGTGGCATACTGCGTGCGGGCGGGTTGCCTACTCGCTCGGTCTGTATGGCCAAAGATGGGCAAACCCGCCCGCACTCGTGCAGTACAAGCACAGAACTGCGCGCGGAGTCTATCAGCCACCTGATATCGTCACTCCCAGGTGGCTGATGAACCCCGCGCACTTCTGCAGTTACACTGTATACCTCAGGCTCGAGTACGGGCGGTCTTGACTATCGCCCCTGTACACGCCACGGTGCCTTACGAGCCGAGCGAATAGGCAAGCCCGCCCGCACTCTTGCGTGCGGTTCAGTGTAACAACAGAAGTGCGCGGGGTCAATCAGCCACCTGATATATCGTCCTGCTGCCACGAGGACGAGGATTACAATGGACTGGAGAAGGATTATTGCCCACCTAGAGAGCGGGATGGGTCGGTCTGAACCCTGATCCCCTGGAACCGCTGGTGGGTTGGCGGTTTGTCCTACAGTCCACCTAAAAGTAGGCCAAAAATGCACGGCTCGGATAGGGGTGTGTATTGAATGTTACCGCCGTCACCGTCACTTCCATTTCTTCTCCAGGAGCCGCTGCTGAAGGCCGGCATACCGCTGCTGCCCACGCTGGAGGAGCAGCGGCTCCTGCTGTCCGAGGCCCGCGCGCACCCCGACAGCCTGCACCGCCTGCCCAGCCCCGTGGGGGTGGTGGGGCGCCCGCAGCAGCAGCACGGCGGCCGCGCGCCCCGCAGCCTGGCCGAGCTCAAGGTCAACAGGACCCGGTCGTCGTACGTGCGCGCAGACCCGGCCGTCCCCAGGGCGCCTCGCGAGCCGCAGCCAGGTTAGCCCCAAGTCGCACTGGGTGCGGGTGGGTTGCCTTATGCGCTTGGAGCCGCAAGGCATGGAGACGAGACGATGCGGAAACCCGCCCGCACGCCTGGGGTGCTGGCCACCCACCCGGTACTCCTGTACTGCTCGCGCACCCGAAAGTGATTCGGTCATGTTGAAGTTTGACGTCCGACTTGTGCAGCCTCGGCTGGGCGCGTGTCGGCCGGCCTGCGCATCATCAACGGTAACAAGGCCGTCCTGGGCCAGTTCCCCTGGCAGGCCGGCATCCTGGCCGACTTCGGCGCGGGCGGCAAGGCGTGGTGCGGCGGCTCCATCGTGCACAGCCTGTGGATCCTCACCGCGGCCCACTGCGTCGACGACCAGTGAGTGTTGTTCCCCGTGACAGCGGGGCGCCGTCCTCTACAGACATTGTATGGGCCTGTCCACCTGAGACATATGACTCATACGACCAATGTTTCGTACAGGGCCGACAGCTACACGATCTCGGTGGGGTCCCTCGGGAGCGAGGAGGGCTCCGAGCCCAGCAGGATCGTGTTCAAGAAGTTGAACGAATTCTACCAGCACCCCGCGTACAACCCCTACTTCATCGACAACGACGTGGCCCTCATGAAGGTGCCCACGCACATCACCTTCAACGCCTGTGAGTTGAGTCGCCTGCCGCGCGGGGTATAGCCGGCTCTCCGAGCAGGGCTTATCTCTGTCACGACGACGACACGATCGGCCATCGACCAGCCCAACTACTTGAACCCCTCTGACCGACACTGACCCCCCCCCCCTTTTCTGCTTCTCCCTCCTCCAGGGTGCGCGCCCGTCAGGCTGCCCTCCTGGTCCATGGCAGCCGACATGATGGTCGGGAAAACCGGCACCGTCAGCGGCTGGGGAAAGACGACTGATGGTAAGGGCACGAGTACCGCAGTAGCTCTCTCTCTCTCTCTCTCTCTCTCTCTCTCTCTCTCTCTCTCTCTCTCTCTCTCTCTCTCACACACACACACACACACACACTCGTGTGTGACTGTTTGATCAAACCTGTTTAAACAATCTTGGTGTGTACGTACCGGTTTTCACGCCTTTTGCTTTTCTGTCGATTGTTTGCGCGTGCAATCAAAAGAGTCGCAAAAGCAAACTCTCGCAGAGTCTGAGTTTCACCTTCATCGTGCTCTCGTTGCAGCTGACAAGTGGATCTCCAAGGACCTCATGTACGTTGAGAACACGATCGACGACGGCAAGGCCTGCTTTGACACCTACGGCAACTCCTATATCCCGAACAAGATCTGCGTGAAGACCACGGACAAGCGCAGCTTCTGCAGTGTACGTATATGGGGTCGTCCAGAGAGTGCGCCCGTTTTTCTCAGATTCTTTTGGCCAATTAGTTGATGACGGGAGTTCGGCGCCTGCGATACTTGGGGTAGGCCACACCGCAGTACTCGCGTGTACTGCAGGCAAGATGTTGCCTATCTACCAGGCGTTATGAGAGCTTACGGTTGAACTTGGCCGGCTCGTAAACGGCGAATGACGGGCGTACTTCCTACCGCTGAACGTAGCTGGCAGGCATAGCCGTGGACCGAAGACATCTGTCGCGCCACCCTTTAGAGGATGACCACCTGCGTACTGTGAACCATAATATGACACGTTAACCGTTAACGAGGCTCAGGGTAATTCATGGGGGCAAAATGCATTAAACATTTGGAATTAATAAAATCAAACAAACACATGAACGCAGATACGTAACACGATGAGGTATTTTACGACAAAGAAGAAGAGGTGGGTGATAAACCGGTACAACCAGAAATAATAAGGACGACACTCACCCTGTACCAGTGTATCGCCGAACCATCATAAAGCCTTCACCAATCAGGGAGGGACTCTCCCGTGACCGACCAGCTCCTGCAGAAAGGTTTCCGCAGACTGGTCTTCTTCTTTCTCGTCAAATTACTCACAACAGAACCGGTACCTCCCCTCTCCCACAGGGCGACTCGGGTGGCGCGTTCACCATCGTGGAGCAGGACGGCGCCCACACCCAGCTGGGGATCGTCTCGTTCGGCGCCAGGGCGGGCTGTGAGAAGGGCTACCCCACCGCCTACACGCGCGTCGCCTCCTTCCTGGACTTTATCGGCGACACTACCAACATCGCCATCCGAGATTAGAGAGAGGGGTGCGACCGGCCGGCCGCGTCGTTTCGGGCGAGTCATAGACCTGCGAAAAGAGTGCTGATTGCGAAAGGAGTGGACGCTGATGCTGCAAGATTCGGATTTTCCTAACAAAAAACAGTAAATAAAAATCTCGAGTAATTGATGATTCTTGTAAGTACATCTGCACTGACTACCCATCTAATCTCCCAGCGCTTTCGCCTGCCCATGCCACATCCGACTGACGGGTGGCACGATATCCTGGGGTTGCCTACATACATGGAGATGCAAGTTGCCTCCTTACACTGTTAAAAAAAAAATGTAAATTTACAACGAAAGTTTGATTAATTTTGTTAGCAACACAGGCTGTTTTTTTTACAGGACATACTGTCTAAAAACATCATTAATCAAAATCTCGGAAATAAAGTTTCTGACCGAAAGCAGTCAATTTTGTTTTGCTCCTCTGTGAAAAAAAAGTTGTAATAATACGAGGGTATTATTTTGGAACGAAATGTGTTGCTAACAAAATTGACTACTAACTCATGCCTTGTACATGAACAGCAAAGCAATAGCAAGTAGTTTTTGATGTAGGCCAATAAAGGCCGAATATCACAAGTTTCGAGAGGGTTCAAATGAAAACAACGCCATTGAGTATGAAATTCCGCAACACTGCTGCGTATTCAGTTACACACGGTACATAATCTCTTGTCTACAATAAAAAAAATCACAGGAGTAACGATTTTACCAACAATAGAATGTGTTTTGAAAACACAAAAAAATACGTGCGCTTGAAAGTTGTTTAGGACCGCGTGGGGCAATTCTCAGACGCGGGCGCGTAGTTCTCGCATCCTCACAGTTTAAGTGAACAGCTGCGATTGTCCCCTTCAACTGCAACGTTGCATGACTCTGGCGTCGTTGATACCGCGAAGTGTTTGGCGTCTTACTCTTGAGTGACGTTGAGGTTGTGATATTTCCTAGCCAACACCTCTCTCCGTCATTTACTATGCTACTGTTTTTATCTTATTTAGTGGGCAGGTTCTTTCATTCCGGTGTCCACACTCTAAATGAGAGTGTAGAGTGTAGTGCCAAAAAAACGTCGGAAAACTCCACTCAATGACTCACCTATCATAATTTTCACAGTTGTTATAGGGTCCATATTTTGAATTATGATTTCGCGTAGAGACACCTGCTAGGACAATTTTAGTCAAATACTTCGGCACAAAGTCGCTTTGGTGCAGGTCTGGTCGCATTTTACGTGTCAATTGCCTTTTTAGACAATAAGTCTGTTTTTGGCAATTGCAAATTGTAAAATATTACTTTTTGTCTTTTTTTCCCCGTAAAAGATCTTTACGTTAACTTCGGACAGCTTGTAGGGGGTTCAGAGAACGTTCCCGGGCCGTTACGGGGACGGGAAGGCGACAAGGCGACCGTTCCCTGAGACGAGCCAATGACTGTTGAAATAAATAATGAGTTATAGGGATTTCGCAGGACCTCCGAAACGCTTAGGAATGACCAAAGCACCAGGCTCAGGAGCCACCGACTTCAAAGGGGACACCTGGGCACACCATCTTTGAAGTTATTAGCTATTCCCAGCCACTCCGAGGAAACCGCCCCCTCCTGTCTCCTCAGTAGAACCAGAAATGTTTCATATGCCCCCCCGCCCCCCCGGCGGGACCACTTCCGGTTGTCGACTGGGGTCGAACTTTGGTATTTGAGCGCAGCACGGAACGAGACCCGGTTCGGCATTTTTATCCTTCGTGCAAAACGCCTCCTTCTCTGATATGGTCCAGATCAAAACCATACGAGCACCAGTCGCCTACCATCAGGCGTGTTTTTGCAGACTGAAAAAGAGGAGGGGGCAGGGCAGGCATGTGTTCTGAAGTGACTCAGCGCCCTTTGTTCACGTACTTGGCGGAATAGCTGCACACTTGAGATAACATTTGGCCCGACGCTGACGGTCCTGCAATTTATACGGGGACAATCCAAGCGGTTCCTCAGTTCTTCTGGCTGCAGCAAACAGAAAAGCTCCAGGTAGGCACCTGCTGGCTACGCTGTGGCCGGGTCTTGTCTTAAGAATCATTCGAGAGTCGGCTCTCCTGATATTTCCGAGTTACCATTTTTGCTTCTTCCCTCAATCAGGATGATCGGCTGGACTCTTACCGCCCTGCTCGCCGGGCTGGGCTTTGCCCTCTACTCCTACCTGGCCAAGATCTTCACCTACTGGACCAAGCGCAAGGTGCCGGGCCCCAAGCCGACCCTCCTCACGGGCAACTTCGGCTCCAACCTCATGGGTAACAAGAGTATCGGTGACATCGCCGACCAGGTCTACCAGGACTACCGCGACGAGCCCGTCGCCGGCACCTTCGTTATGACCCAGCCGCTGCTCCACCTCCACGACCCGGAGATCATCAAGCACGTCCTCGTCAAGGACTTCCAGGACTTCCACGGCCGCGGCATCTACGTCGAGTCGGAGCGCGACCCGCTCACCGCCCACCTGTTCAACCTGTCCGGCAAGCGCTGGAAGGAGCTCCGCGCTAAGATCGCGCCCACCTTCACCCCGGCCAAGATCAAGTACATGTTCGAGACCATGAAGGAGTGCTGCACTCAGCTGCAGGACTTCGTGGAAGCCAAGGCGGCGGCCAACGGTGGCCGGTACAACGCTGACATCCGCGAGATGCAGGCCCGCGTCAGCACTGACGTCGTCTCCTCCGTGGCCTTCGGCATCCAGAGCAACAGCCTCAAGACTCCCGAGTCTGAGTTCCGCCGCATCGGCACCAAGGTCGTGGAGCCCACCGTGTTCAACAGCATCCGCCTCATGGTCCTCTTCTTCCTCCGCGAGATCGCTCAGAAGTTCCAGTTCACCATCACCGTCACCGAGATCGAAACCTTCTTCACCAAGCTGGTCGCCGAGACCGTCGCCTACCGCGAGCAGAACGGCATCGAGCGCGCCGACATGCTTCAGATGCTGATGCAGCTCAAGAACAAGGGCTTCGTTCAGCCTAGGGAGGGCGAGGAGGCCGAGCCGGTACCTGGTAAGTGACGAGTCAACGCATACCTCCTCTCGGAGCGAAAACCTCTTCTCAATCTCACAATCTCGCCTGTTTGCAGAGGACGGTCAGCCCGGAGGCAAGCTCACCATGAACGAGATGGTGGCCCAGGTCTACATCTTCTTCATCGCTGGCTTCGACACCACCTCTGCCACCACTTCCCTCACCATGTACGAACTGACCAAGAACCACGACATCCAGGAGAAGGTCTACCAGGAAGTGCAGGACGTTCTGAAACGCCACAACGGCGAGGTCACCTATGAAGCCATCATGGAGATGACCTACCTCGACAAGGTCATCAACGGTGAGTGATTTTATGGTTGTCAGCGATGAGAGCGATCGTTTCGCAAGTCAAATGTTTCGCCATAAACTCGATCAAGTTTCAGACAGCAGCTGCTGAACGATTACATGTCGCGGTTGTTGCGAATATTCACCTTGTCAAGTCTTCTATAAGATCGCCTGACTAAATATATCATCTTTCCTCCCCTTCCGCAGAGACCCTCCGCATGTACCCACCCCTGCCCTTCCTGAACCGCGAGGTGATGGTGAACAGGGAGATCCCGCTGACCAACATTCAGGTGAACAAGGGCACGCGCATCATCGTCCCGGTGCGCGCGCTGCACCACGACCCCCAGTACTGGCCCGAGCCCAGCAAGTACGACCCCGAGCGCTTCAGCGAGGAGGCCAAGGCCAGCAGGCCCGCCCACGTCTACCTGCCCTTCGGCGAGGGACCCCGCGTCTGCGTCGGTAAGTAATATCCGGTCGAAAAGGGAGGCGTTCAGATACAGTCATTTCCCTGACGATGAAAAGGAAACAAAATGGTTTGGCCCCTGGTAGATATCCAAAATCACGCGACAAGGCCCTTAAAAGTTAATTAGGACTGATAGGGAGTTAGTTGGCCCAATCAAGATAACTCTCGAGAAAACTCTGTCTGATGTTTTTTCTATTCCTACTCAGCACAACGTCTGGGCCTGATGCAAGTCAAGGTCTCCGTCGCCATGCTCCTGTCGCGCTTCCGTCTGGAGGCCAGCGAAGACACCCCCGCCGAGGTGGAGTTCGCTCCCAGGTCCTTCGTCCCGCTGCCCAAGAAGGAGCTCAAGATGACCCTTGTCTCCCGCCAGATCGCTGCCGCCTAAACTGAGAGCAATTATCGACGACATTAAAATGACCTCAACGTGATACTTGTTACCCACAAGACTGCTGCAGCCGCAACCTGTGCCTGATATTATATTTAGAATAAGAGTAATAAATGTGATTTTTTTTACTCTGGAAAAAACTTTAATAAGGGATGTAAAACCTCGGATAAAAAGCCACTACACCCCCACCCCCCACCCCCACCGGTTCCAAGAAATGTCGGTGGTATTCGGTGTCGTGCCTGCACTGAAAAAAAAAATGCAGTGCTGCTAAGGACATGTCGGTCATAGGGGCCTGTTGCTGGCCAAGAACATTTTTGTTGCTAACCGTGCGAGTGCGACACTGTCCTTCAATCTCCGGTGGAGTGTTCTTGAGCCAGCTAAGAAGTCACTGACCCAAGGACCGTTTGTTGTGCGGTTAGCAACAAAATGCTCTTTAATCCGAACCAAGAACAAATTTCTGTTTAGGGTGTTATAGTTCATTCGCTAAATGTAGACACCGGCATTGGCATCCCTCTAAACCCGAGGCTCCATTGTAAGCGTCATTACGATGTGTGGAGCCCTGTCCCCGTTCCCCGCCCGACCCCTGGCTACACCTGCCAACATCTTTTCATGGGGAGAGCGGAGGTGGGCGAAGCAGGCGCGGGTGTCTTCGGCAACTCAAGGCAGAGGGATCGACCCTCGTAATGAGCGTAACCAGGCCGTTTATGAGGGCGACAAAGAAGGGCCAGCAATTGTTTCGATTTCCTTTGCGTGCCGGTGTGTCTACATTGAGCTAATAGCTATCCTTAGCTCCACAGTATTTTTTCTTCAGTGTATCAACTTTCTCAACTCGTTGAATCTCAATAAGTGACCACACGTGCGTCGTGTGGCCACAATAGCCGTGATTGCGACCCAGGTGCGGTATAAGAGGAGGGGGGGGGGCGATGGCGTCCCCCATCATCTCTAGAGAGCCGCTGAAAGGTAGGCAATTTGTGCCACAAACCCCTGTAAGTAGGCAACCCGGGCTGCACCGCCACCCCTGTCCGCCAGGCCTTATACCGC
>NW_026270926.1:0-461 GCF_000697945.3 Frankliniella occidentalis | reverse complement strand
TGACTGACGGCGCACAGGCTCACAACACTCCAGGGCTATGCCAATGTACTGCCCGCTGTCAGCCTGATGCCCTCCACCCCTCTGGTCTCCGCACTAGTTATAAAGCAGGAAAGTTGCCCGGTACTTGCCCGGAGGTTGCCCGGATGTTGCCCGGATGTTGCACCGGAAGTTGCCCGGAGGTTGCCCGGGAGTTGCCCGGGGGTTGCCCGGGGGTTGCCCGGGGGCTGCCCGAGGGTTGTCCGGAACCTGCCTGGTACTTGCCGAGGTACTTGCCCAGATTTTCTTTGTCTGGGGCTCTCTGGCCAAGGGGGCAAGCACTCCGGGGGCCGGGGTTCGGTACCGGCCCGGGCCATCGGCAGCTGCCCAGCCGAGTCGATTGTTTTCATTTTCATCTCTTGCAAAGGATTGTCTGAAGATTGTCTGAGGCGCCAAAGTCTGGTAACTCATTGCCAATCCGCAGA
>NW_026270925.1:3143-3876 GCF_000697945.3 Frankliniella occidentalis | reverse complement strand
GGGGGTCAGACGTTTTGTTCAGTGTGAGAGGGAATGCCCCAGCGTTCTTCACAACTTTACAAAGGCGATTCTGTTCTTAAATTAAAAGTGTTACTTTCGGCAACATTGGTGCACGAAGGCAACATCAGTAGCATCTCTATTTTTCCCTCGATTTCTGCGGTGTACCGGATGCACACGTGCGAACGGGTTGCATACATTAATTGTATACTCGCGGATTGCAATGTTGCCAGATAAAGTAGGCAAAACTAATTCGAATACACCTGTGGGATGGGAAATATGTCAACTTTATTGGGCACTGGCTCATTGTTTCATAAACTATACACGAACCCACTCGACTACGACAGTGCACAGAGCGAGTCACAATAATTCAGACTTCCCTCTCTTTCGGTACGCGTGCGCAACGTATCACTCCGCCCCACTCTCCTCCCACCACTCATAGAGCAGCAGCGTCCCTCTCCAATGAATGTCGTAAATTCCACCGAGGCACAAACGGACGCCAAAAAAATAAAAATATTTGGCTCGGTATTTGGTCCGGCCGGTTCCGGTTCCCGCAGGTCCTCCATCAAATAAACTAATACACTGCAGAGGGGAAAGGGGGGGGGGGTGGCCACTGACAGCCCCCGGACCGACGGGGGGCAAAAAGATGGACAGATAAAGTTTTACGCAGCGTGCCGAATGTTTACAATGAAATGGAAGAGAAGGGGATGGGATGCTGGCTGGCTTCTCCGGGAGA
>NW_026270925.1:0-407 GCF_000697945.3 Frankliniella occidentalis | reverse complement strand
GAGAGAGAGAGAGGGTACTTACCGCCGCCGTTCGCCGCGCCACGCCCCACCCATTCGTCATCCTGGTCATTCCCTCTGCCCTCGCCCCGTAAACATGCACACAGCCGCCACAAATGTAGTTATTATACAAATTTTTGTCGACAGACCTTGTAGACGCTCCGCGCAGCACCACGATGCGAGTATCTTTGTTAACCTCGACAATAAAAGTCAAGTACATTGCATAATGTTGCACCATGACTTCCAATGTTTTAAGCCGGATTCCCTTTAGGAATCCGTGCAATCATCGGTGTTCACTAAATTGTGTACCAAATTTACGAGATTTAGAGTGTAGCAGACAACAAAAGTTTGTACGCGTTGTGTTTGCATCCTCCTTTGTCTCTCTCTGTCACTCTCTCCCCCCCCCCCTC
>NW_026270924.1:3136-6289 GCF_000697945.3 Frankliniella occidentalis | reverse complement strand
GACCGTACTCCGACCGTACTCCGACCGTACTCCGACCGTACTCCGACCGTACTCCGACCGTACTCCGACCGTACTCCGACCGTACTCCGACCGTACTCTGACCGTACTCCGACCGTACTCTGACCGTACTCTGACCGTACTCCGACCGTACTCTGACCGTACTCCGACCGTACTCTGAAGATGCTAGAGTCAGATATCGTACTCTCAGGAGAGTGAGATCAGTGACACAAATAATCTCGCTCTCCTGGGAACGAGATATTTGACTCTCATAATTTGAGGTTCTCGTCCGATGAGAGTGAGGTTCAATACTGCAATCGGGCGAGGTCAGGGAAATCTTACTCCTCCAGAGTGAGAATTCGGTGCATACTCAAATAGGGTGAGCATTATATTCATCGCTTTAGTTAAGCGAGGCAAAATTGTCTCACTCGTTTCGAGCATGGCACCTCACTCAAAGGTTTTCAGTGTACTTCCGACTGTACTCCGACTTCCTGCTGTACTCTGTGTTCTCCGGCTGTACTTCTGGTACTCCGCCTGTACACCAGGTACTCCGACTCCGGTTCTCTTGTACTCTTGTGTACAGTTCGAGTTGTCGACTCCCCAATTTCCCGGCGTCCCCTGCTCGGCGCGGGCCGTTCACCGAGGGGCCTCTCTAACTTTGCCGTGTGTTGTGGTTGTTCCATCAGTGAGCGGCAGAGATCATGGAGGAGCTCCCGGACGACGTGCTGGTGCTGGTGATGCAGTACCTGTCGGTGGCCGACATCCTCGCCTGCCGTCTCGCGTGCAAGAGGTTCGGCGGCCCGTCGGTCTACGGACAGGTGTGGCGTCACCGCCGGGCCGTCGACGCACCGTGCGTGTGCGCGGTACTGCGCCTGGCGCCGTGCCTCGAGGCGGTGCTGTGCAGCGGCCACACGTCGACGCTGGCCGCGACCCAGTGTGCCGTGGCAGAGTTGATCCTCGTCGTCGATTGGCAAGTCAACCCCGCCAAGTACGCCCAGGTGGTCCGCAGTCAGGAGGCGTTCGGACGCCTGAAGCGTGTGGTGGTGCGGTACGACGGACCGTACAGAGCGTTCGCGCACGGGGCCGACGCCGATGCGCTGTTGACGGCTTTGTTGCAGTGCTCTCATCTGGAGTCTCTGGTGCTTACGGGAGACGCCGCACGAGACGCCGTATTCGTGCGCGGCCCTTTCAAGCTTGCTTGTCCGGGTCCGTCCGGGTCGTCCTTGAAGATTTTCAAATGTGCCCTTACCCGGAATAGCGAGTACGTCGTCAACACCGTGCTGGCGGGGCACGCCGCCACCCTGGAGGAGGTTGAACTTGACGGCGGCTGTGACTGCAGTTCCAATACCGCTCACCTGCTGGCCAGCTTGCCCAAACTTCAAAGGTTAAAGTGTGATATGATTCCGGCCCTGGAGGCTGTGGCAGCTTGCAAGACTCTCAGGGACGTGACCCTGTCCGTGACCTCTGAATACTACGACGGGGAGATCAACGTAGGTTGTGCTGAGGGTTTCCTTCGCCGGGCCAACCAGCTACACACATTTGCCATGGACTTTACCGTCATCCAGCCGGGAGAGTGCGATAGGCTCATCAAAGCACTGGCCTCATCCGGAGGGTCCCTCGAGCGGCTGTCAGCTACCGTCATCTCAAACTACGATGAGCTGTCGTACCTGATTCGCGCGCTACCCTCGCTACCAGCTCTTAGGCAGTTGAGTATATCGTTGGAGAAGGACGACAGAAGGCTGCTGTACGACGAGGAACTGCTGGACATCACGTCCACCATAGCCCCCGCTCTGCGGAGGCTCGAGCTGTTTGATGAACAGCCGCCGAGCGACCCGGGGGACTGCCACCACAGATGGCTCCATGGACGTCACACGTTCGATGGAGAAGGGTTTGTAGACCAGATTTTCGCCTCCAACCCGCTGCTGCACATTCACCTACCGAAACCCTATTCCTGTGCATACTGCTATGATTGTCAGAGGGGCTGCCACCGGCGAGCAGAGTGGAATGAACATAGCCGACTTGTTCTCTTCGCGCATGACCCTGACCATTGCTCCTCTCCTGAGGACCACACTGCGGACAGCACCTGGACGTGTATCCGCATTCCTTGCGCTTCGGATTAATGTCAGTAGCTTCCTTATTTTCTTAGTCTCTCTTCATGTTAATTTGTTGTGCGCAATACACAGTGTCCACCCTTTTTCTTAATTAAAAATAAATGAATTTAGAGAACAGCGACACCTGATTGGTAGATTAAAACTGCGCTGTCCTAATTATTATATTGTTTTGTGTATTGTACTTCAGGGTTTTTTTCCCTGTGCTTTTTACGTACTCATAAGTACCCTTGTTGTGTGTACCCCTAGCTGCACTGCAAATGCAGATGAGAAATAAAATGAACTAATACTTTTTTTATTACGGTATTTCAACTCAGGCCCTCTACCCCATGGCCAGCAATAGCGAAAAAAAAAAAAAAAACACCTAATGATACGTGGCATGATTTTGAACCACCACCCATCACCCAACGCGCTGAGAGCGCCGATGATGCTCCACATAACATTCCCTCGGCCCGGCCTTTGAGAAAGCGGCAGCTCTGCTCTTCCACAGTCGGAAGGCTTGGGCACTTCATTTGCGGCAGCGTTGTGAGCCTGGCGTGACGGAGCGGAGCACGGGCCGCGAAAACATGTCAGTGGGCCGTCGTGCGAGCGGGGCGGCGCACCCCTCGCTGGTCGGCACCCCGGTCACGCCCGCCCCCGCGCCGCGCCGTCGACCCCTCGCCCCTCGCACACCAACAACGTCAACTCGCTTATTGAAAGTCACCGGACAGCAGGCCGTGTGTGTGTCCCGGGGCCCGGGCCGGGGGCGCGGCTGCTGCTGCCCGGCACATGTCGCTACACCTCACGGGGTTATTCACCCTCCCGGCGAGATTATTCACCCCCCGCTCCGTCTCGCGCGCGTGGCGGGCCCAGGCGGGCCGCGCGGCGCACCCTCCTGCCGCGGCATGCCGGAGCCCGGCTGGAGACGCGATAGGCTCCCGCAGAGTTCATGATTCTGCTCCCTCCTTATGCGGCCCACCCGGGCGACACTAATCATGTTCGTCATCGGGCGCATAGAGGAGGAGATGGAGGTTGATTCGCGGGGGAAACGCCCGGCGAGAGGCGCTGC
>NW_026270924.1:0-2062 GCF_000697945.3 Frankliniella occidentalis | reverse complement strand
GACCGTACTCCGACCGTACTCCGACCGTACTCCGACCGTACTCCGACCGTACTCCGACCGTACTCCGACCGTACTCCGACCGTACTCCGACCGTACTCTGACCGTACTCCGACCGTACTCTGACCGTACTCTGACCGTACTCCGACCGTACTCTGACCGTACTCCGACCGTACTCTGAAGATGCTAGAGTCAGATATCGTACTCTCAGGAGAGTGAGATCAGTGACACAAATAATCTCGCTCTCCTGGGAACGAGATATTTGACTCTCACTCAATTTGAGTCATAATTTGAGGTTCTCGTCCGATGAGAGTGAGGTTCAATACTGCAATCGGGCGAGGTCAGGGAAATCTTACTCCTCCAGAGTGAGAATTCGGTGCATACTCAAATAGGGTGAGCATTATATTCATCGCTTTAGTTAAGCGAGGCAAAATTGTCTCACTCGTTTCGAGCATGGCACCTCACTCAAAGGTTTTCAGTGTACTTCCGACTGTACTCCGACTTCCTGCTGTACTCTGTGTTCTCCGGCTGTACTTCTGGTACTCCGCCTGTACACCAGGTACTCCGACTCCGGTTCTCTTGTACTCTTGTGTACAGTTCGAGTTGTCGACTCCCCAATTTCCCGGCGTCCCCTGCTCGGCGCGGGCCGTTCACCGAGGGGCCTCTCTAACTTTGCCGTGTGTTGTGGTTGTTCCCTCAGTGAGCGGCAGAGATCATGGAGGAGCTCCCGGACGACGTGCTGGTGCTGGTGATGCAGTACCTGTCGGTGGCCGACATCCTCGCCTGCCGTCTCGCGTGCAAGAGGTTCGGCGGCCCGTCGGTCTACGGACAGGTGTGGCGTCACCGCCGGGCCGTCGACGCGCCGTGCGTGTGCGCGGTGCTGCGGCTGGCGCCGTGCCTCGAGGCGGTGCTGTGCAGCGGCCACACGTCGACGCTGGCCGCCACCCAGTGTGCCGTGGCAGAGTTGATCCTGGTCGTCGATTGGCAAGTCAACCCGGCCAAGTACGCCCAGGTGGTCCGCAGTCAGGAGGCGTTCGGACGCCTGAAGCGTGTGGTGGTGCGGTACGACGGACCGTACAGAGCGTTCGCGCACGGGGCCGACGCCGATGCGCTGTTGACGGCTTTGTTGCAGTGCTCTCATCTGGAGTCTCTGGTGCTTACGGGAGACGCCGCACGAGACGCCGTATTCGTGCGCGGCCCTTTCAAGCTTGCTTGTCCGGGTCCGTCCGGGTCGTCCTTGAAGATTTTCAAATGTGCCCTTACCCGGAATAGCGAGTACGTCGTCAACACCGTGCTGGCGGGGCACGCCGCCACCCTGGAGGAGGTTGAACTTGACGGCGGCTGTGACTGCAGTTCCAATACCGCTCACCTGCTGGCCAGCTTGCCCAAACTTCAAAGGTTAAAGTGTGATATGATTCCGGCCCTGGAGGCTGTGGCAGCTTGCAAGACTCTCAGGGACGTGACCCTGTCCGTGACCTCTGAATACTACGACGGGGAGATCAACGTAGGTTGTGCTGAGGGTTTCCTTCGCCGGGCCAACCAGCTACACACATTTGCCATGGACTTTACCGTCATCCAGCCGGGAGAGTGCGATAGGCTCATCAAAGCACTGGCCTCATCCGGAGGGTCCCTCGAGCGGCTGTCAGCTACCGTCATCTCAAACTACGATGAGCTGTCGTACCTGATTCGCGCGCTACCCTCGCTACCAGCTCTTAGGCAGTTGAGTATATCGTTGGAGAAGGACGACAGAAGGCTGCTGTACGACGAGGAACTGCTGGACATCACGTCCACCATAGCCCCCGCTCTGCGGAGGCTCGAGCTGTTTGATGAACAGCCGCCGAGCGACCCGGGGGACTGCCACCACAGATGGCTCCATGGACGTCACACGTTCGATGGAGAAGGGTTTGTAGACCAGATTTTCGCCTCCAACCCGCTGCTGCACATTCACCTACCGAAACCCTATTCCTGTGCATACTGCTATGATTGTCAGAGGGGCTGCCACCGGCGAGCAGAGTGGAATGAACATAGCCGACTTGTTCTCTTCGCGCATGACCCTGACCATTGC
>NW_026270923.1:2143-2569 GCF_000697945.3 Frankliniella occidentalis | reverse complement strand
CACGACGACGCCCTCCAGGAGGCGGCGCGCGGGCCGTCCGACCGAGAGCACATGCACGACGACAACGACGCCCTCCAAGAGTCCGCGCGTCCAGCATCGGTCGCGGATGTGACGCGGGGGACGAGGATGGACGAGCAGGGCGGACAGCAACCGCGCCAGGGATAGAGTTTTTATTTCCCTCCGGCCGACGGCGGCGCGGGGTCAACAGCGGCGTCGCACAACACACCACCGCGTCAAGCCGTCACGGGGAGAGGAGGCGGAGAACGTCACGAGGCCGTCGGCTAGCTGGAATCGGGACCTCTAGAGACTTTGGCGAAAGGTCCTATAGGACGCCCATGAAAAGACCTGAACGTGTAGGTGTTGAAAATATGTCATGGGGACATTGTTTCATAAAAAAAATATTGATCGTGAAAAGATATTAATCTT
>NW_026270923.1:0-558 GCF_000697945.3 Frankliniella occidentalis | reverse complement strand
CCCCCCCGGCCACTCTGTCGTCACGCGTCACAGTCATCCTCTGCTCCCGCACCTCTCACGTCCACGGGAGAGTGTCCATGACCTGCCCTCCACGGCGTGAGGCGCGCCCCGTGCGCCCCCACTGCACCGCCACGCAGGCGCGTGCTCGGCTTGCCTACCCGCCCGGCGCCCCGACCAGCCCACTCGCCATGGCAGCATCCCTTCATGTTCCGTAACCTTCAAAACTTGGAAATAATTAACGAGAAAAAGGCAAAAAAAATTGTACTTCAAAAGAATTACTCCGAAATAAATTTTCCTTGAAAGTTGATGTTTCTTGAAATCCTTTTTTTCCTTGGAAAAGACAAGAGTTTCCCTTGAAGAAAAATTTCCCTTAACAGAAATTTTTTTCCTCGAAAGAAATTTTTTTTCCTTGAAAAAGTTGTTTTCTGGGAAGTAGTATTTTCCTTGAGAAATTCTTTTCTTGAAAGAAATCTTTTTTTGGAGGATTTTTTTTTTTTTTTTTTTTTGCTTGAAAGAAACTTTTCAATTTATTTGTTTTTTCGTATATTTTGTTTTGTT
>NW_026270922.1:5208-5427 GCF_000697945.3 Frankliniella occidentalis | reverse complement strand
CTAAAAGACTAATAAACGCCTACGGCCAATCCTGGCTAAGCCCATAGAGAGGAAGCGGAGGTTGGGAGGGGCGGTATGATCACAAAGAAAAGACGAATATTTTCCGATTTTTTTTTACCCCTTTCACAGGCCACCTGGCCACCTCGTCGAACTTGGACCCTTTGGACGAGAAGCAAAAGTAGCGGCAGTGGCGGCGGCAGCGGTAGCTGCCTAGGAAGC
>NW_026270922.1:0-864 GCF_000697945.3 Frankliniella occidentalis | reverse complement strand
GGGCATAGGAAGTTAAGGGACCAAACAATGACTGCAGCCCGACGACTGCGACTGTTGAGAGGGCCTTGGGGGCAATGCTGCGGAGAGTTTGTTTCTGCGAAAGGGGGGCAGAGATGGGGAAATAGAGGGTGCGGTGGGAAAGAGAGTGAGCAAGAGAGAGAGAGAGAGGCTACTCTGTAAATCTAACTGTAGAACAACACGTTAGTTTAAACTCCAAAAGTATTCTCTAAGGTTCAGTCAGATTCGCAGGGTAGACGATGTGGAGTGTAACGTAGAAGATGGGGTAGTACAGAAGCGGGTGCGAGGGGGTTTTCACTTGCGTAATGCAGTGTACACCAAAACTAGGTATTACGCGTAATGTAATACCGAAAAATAGGAAAATATGCCCTAAAATGGTAGAATTTGGGTTGCAAAGCTTGTGTAAAACTGGCGTAATACCGCGTAATACACGTAATATGTAATACACTGTACACGAAAATTCCGAGTGAAAACCCCCTCGAGCGGGTGGTTGTGGGTGGAGCGGGTCGGGGTTGGGTTGGGCCGCCGGGGGGTTGCAGGCTGCAGTATCGCGTGCCAGGTCGCACCCATCACCCGCCGGCCCGGCCCCCGCGGGCCCCGCGCCACCGCGAGTGTCGAGCAACCCCTCATTGTTGTTCCCCGCGAACCCAATCATCACTCCCAACACAGTGCTGCATTCACTTACCCCCACCAGCCTGGCGCGCACTTACACCCACTCCTGACAGGGGGAGGTAGTGGTTGGGGCCGTCCGCGGGGAGTTAACTATGTGCGGTCGGGGGTCTCGTTCATCTGACCGCACAGCCGCACCGTGCATATAGCCGATCCGTACCCTTCGGCTCGGCCCTA
>NW_026270921.1:6313-8347 GCF_000697945.3 Frankliniella occidentalis | reverse complement strand
CCCCCAGCTATGAGTCAGCGTGCCGGCGCCGCTGCCACCTGAGGCCCGACCTGTCTGGGGCAGCCTGCCCGCTGGAACGCGTGGATCTCGTATTTCGCTGTAGGTCATGCCACTCTTTTCGTAAGCGCGCACGCACGCACGCGCGCACACACACACACACACACACACACACACACACACACACACACACACTCACACACCACCGCCTCCACTACTACTCCTGTTGCTGCTACAATTGTGTGCCCGCTGGGGCATGTGCGTACGTCTGTGCGAGCAGAGCGTGCGTGTGTGCGTGGCGTGCCCAAAGGGGCAGGCTCGGCAGGCTTGATAGCCGCTCTCCCGCCGACGGGTAAGTATTTGCACGGCCGTGCGTGCGCGTTCGCGGTCCGCCGCGGCTGTGGTCAGCGACCTTGCTGTGTGTCAGGGTCAGTAGCCGATGTCTGGACTGAGCATCGCGGAGAACTAACAGTTGTCGACACAGGGTCCTAACCGGTGGGGTCCACGCGGTCCAGGGGCAGCCCCATACGCCACGTCTGTCTGTCATCTGCTCTGTCTGTCTGTCTGTCTGTCTGTCTGTCTGTCTGTCTGTCTGTCTGTCTGTCTGTCTGTCTGTCTGTCTGTATGTCTGTCTGTCTGTCTGTCTGTCTGTCTGTCTGTCTCCTTCCTGAGAGGGCTTCAGGAAGTGTGACGTGTAGAGGTCTATCTGTCTCTCTCTTCGGTTGGCCCGCGTGAGGTGGGCTCAACAATTTATCAAGTCATAGGGCAGGTTAAAGGACCTTTGTTCCAGCGAGACGCCGTTTGAAAGGGCTCCTCGGCCGCGCCCCGCGCCTCGTGCCCCAGACACTGGCGCGCGACTGTCAGCGAAGCACAACACACGGCGTTGCGTCCGCGGGTCCCAATACTCTGCTCTCGCTTCTGAGTCGGCCGCCAGGTGAGCGCGAGCCTCGGCGCGAGCGCGACAGAGAAAGAGAGATCGTTTAAGGGGGATCTTATGGTCTGGGCGACGAGGCGGGAACAGCAGACGGCCCCTGGTCTCCCTCGCACACTGGCGGTCCCGCGGCCTGTTTGACGCGGTCCAGTGAGTCTTTGGCTTCGGCCGGACGCTGCTCCTGCAGCCTGACAGCTCGCCAGGTACGCTCAGTAACGTATCGCCGCCGTCATAAGCCTCGGAGGCGACTAGTCGGTCATCACTATTGCCCAGCAGCAGAAGCAGCACCGGCGAGCGCACAAGAACATACTATTCCGCACACGTTCCGCCCTCCCCGCCCGCAGGTCGGGCGCGGGCTGCTCTGCGGCGGGGCGGGGCCTCGATCAGCTCATCCTGTACTTGACACCGTTCCGTCCAGCCCGCCGCTGCAGTGCACTGCAGGGGACGATCCCTCTCATAATCCTTCAAAATGGCAATAAAAACCGCGGCGGCCGCGGCGTTAAAGCGCGTAGTTTGGCGAAACAAAAATGTCAAGCTCAACGACCACCGGCGGCCGATAGGGAGGCCACGCGCCCCAGGCCGTCAAACCCAGAGACAATTCCAGTTTTAAAGCGAAAAGGAGGTGATTGAGCGGGACGCATGATGACGGCTTTGCGCTGTGCTTATTCCCCCCACGCCGCCACGCCCCGCCACGCCCCGCCACGCCACGCCGGATCCCACGGCAGGCCACGCACGAACACAATGGACTTTCATAGAAGCTGGACCAAACGGCTGCCACAGCCAATCACTATCCTCTTATCAAAGCGTAACATCGCACCACAGTTTTATTTTAATAACCCAGAGAGTCGGGTGGGTGGTTATAGGTCAGCGGGCAGCGCAGAGCTGACGGTCCCCCAAAGGTATTGTTAGGTGGCATTACTCCGCTTTTATCCTCCTCTCTGCTCGGCCGTGTCGTCGGCTGTTATGTCGTTTTCGTCGCGGTCTCCGCGAAATACTGGCGCGGTGCTCGGATTCCCTCGGGGACAGTCGTCTTCTGTGACCGTGCGTGTTGCACAAGGTTAGCAGCGGTGGTGGCGGCGGCTTAAATCCACGCGCCCCGCCCCGCC
>NW_026270921.1:0-1387 GCF_000697945.3 Frankliniella occidentalis | reverse complement strand
GCCCTGCCCCGCCCCGCCCCGCTGGCAGGTGGGCCACGCCGCGCGCCACGCCACACGCTGCTCGCGGTGATTCAATTTATTTTCTCAAGCCGTACCGTACGCGGGGCGGGGGCGCGCGCGCACACACAAGGACCGCTCTGATTGTCATGGATCGCGCCGTGACCAAGGTTAGGTTCGCTCAGGTTAGGCTATGTTGTCTGGCGCCAAGAGCCCTCACCCGCCCTCGCCTGCAGAGCCGATGGCTGCTTTGACGAAATGCTTGTTCTCTCTCTCTCTCCCTCTGTCTCCCCCCCCCCTCCCTCTCTCTCTCCCTCTCTCACTCACAAACACACACGCGTGTCCTGCCCGACTGCATTATACATGAGCCTTTGGCCGGTCAGCGCCGTTGGTGCCGTCGTGTGGAGCTGGACTGACACAGTCGTCCCTCTCCTCCCCGGCCTGCCTGTGACTCCTCGCGGCCGACCCGCAGAGACCCGCGGAGGGCCGCTAGAGCAACAATCAGTCCGAAGCTGCAGCCGGGGCGCAAGCGGAGACGCAGCACGCAGCCCGGGGCGGGGAGACACACAGAGAAACGTACCTTTCTTTTCTCGTGGAAAGGTGCTACCGTTGTTCCAAATTCAAAAGAAAATTTTGACTTTGATGCAAAACAGAACTTTCTTAATTCCCTTGAATGAACGGAATTTATCGTTGCATGCGAGGGGGCAATAACTCTGGGAATCATGTGTACACACCGACCCGGGAATCGGCGAAAATCAATGAGAATCACGGCGGAAACCAACGGAAATCAATGAGAATCACGACGGGAATCAATGAGAAGCAACGGGAATCATGGATTCCGGGAATCATGTGTAGACTTGAATTCGAAAGTTATTGACCCCTCGGTTGCATGAAACAAGTTTCCCTTGGAACAACGGCAGAACTTTTTGGTGTGAAATCAAAGGTACGTACTGATGAAGGGCAAATCCCATAAAAAAAAAGATACAACAACAAAGTGTTAAGAAAAGTAAACCGTCTCGTCGGGAGGTAGAAAAAAAAGGCAGCGTATACTGTATCGAGTTAGCGACCGTTTAACCTCTTTATCTCTCTGGCTGCACAGGGAAGGAGTGCTGCACTCGTCAGTGCCGGCTTCTGGAATCGAGAATGAAGCCACCACAGAGGTGGTCTTGTCCTCCTCGCCGCTCCACGCGCCGCGCGCGCGTGCCCCGCCTGGCTTATGGCCGCTTACTCCCCAATAACATGGAGGGCACGAGACACCTGGGAATGAGCCACACATTGTATTGAAGGAGGAAAGGAGGGCCGGGAGGGGGAGGTGAAAAAATGTCCCTTACCGCCGCGGTAAGTGACTTGCCGCGTCTCGCGGGCGGCATGCCATGCCACGCCCCCCCCC
>NW_026270920.1:3196-5331 GCF_000697945.3 Frankliniella occidentalis | reverse complement strand
ACAAACTCTTTCATTCAAAATTCCTGATAAATTCTCTACATAAACAAAAGAGATCATCTACTTCTCAGGCAAAAATATGCCTACTGTAAAAAGGTGTCCCCTCCCCCCTTTCTTTAAAAAAAATGTTGCCCTTGCTTTAATTGCCTTTTACGCAATTAACAAGTGCGATGGTATGACTTATGTACACATTTCCGTAAAAAGAATTCTGAAGCTGACTGGGCCCCAGATCTTGATACTCCCCTCTCAGTAGTTCGGCACCTGGAGCACATGTGATGCTGCCGCCTCCTTGTTCCGCCTCTCTTCCTCTTTAAAGTCCTCGAATCGCTTCCGGAATATTTCTCTGATCTCCTCGATTGGCTTTATGAGTCCAATCAAGACGTGGTCGTCCCTTCTCTGCAACAACCAGAATAAGGGAGGAATGTCAATAATGGTCTCTCTCATGGCTTGTGGGGAAGTACCTACGAAGTGCCCTCAATGGCCCGCCCCAGCCAGCCGGCTGAGGTGTTGAAAAGGGAGCGCTCGGCAATGTTATTTCTAGCTCAGCGGAAAAGGGCTCGCGATGCAATTTTTTGTCTTCTATTTAAGGACGACGTGTTTCGTGGGCGTTGTTGT
Organism: Frankliniella occidentalis; assembly: GCF_000697945.3. Lineage (NCBI taxonomy): Eukaryota > Metazoa > Arthropoda > Insecta > Thysanoptera > Thripidae > Frankliniella > Frankliniella occidentalis. Next base: position 4,719 of record NW_026270920.1, on the reverse strand, counting down.
TGTAAGCCCGCTGCGCTGACTCACTCGATGTGGACGGAGGAACCCCCTCCCCTCTCTCCCCCCCGTGACGTGGCGAGCTGACGTCACCCCTCCCCTAGCCCCTTCTTTACTGACCTGGAATAGAGTCTCGCCTTCGAAGTCAACCAGTCCCTGCTTCCTCGCCCGCAGCAACAGCCCCACCACCTTGTCGTTGATCACAGTGTACATCTGCAACAGGGGACAAACCACGTTAAGTTGCCGGCTGGGCTGCGATTCAGCCGGAACCAGGGGATACGGCGGCGAACCCACTCTCACCTGAAACACGTCCCGGAAGCACATGACTTTGACCGGCGTCCCATCCACGATCTGCAGCTCGCCCTCCTGGTTGAGGATCTCGCACAGCTCGAGGATGTCCTTGTTCATGGAGATCCTCCCCTTGATGGCCCTGTACTCCGACTCGGAGCCAGGAGGAGGCCTGCAACACAACACACAGCACGCCATGAAGGATCCCCATCGCGGTTCCCATTGAGGCCGACCCCGGCCCCGGCCCGGCGGCGCGGTGAGTCACTCGGGCGGGGCGGGGCGGCCGGGGCGCGGCGAGGCGTGTACCCCACGCGGCTCCCACAGCCCCCTCGGCATTCCCAGCCAGTACGACGTCCCTGACCGCCGCCGCCCCGTCCCGTCTGCATCCCTGGGACCCTCGGCCAAACATCCGTCAGAGTGACACCCCTCGTCCCGCGGCGCCACGCTCGTCCCGTCCCGTCCCTGGCACGGCACGCCGCCCGGGCCCCGCCACGGCCCCACCAGGGCCCCGCCAGGGCCCCGCCGCCCTTGACGTCCTTGGTGCTTAATTAATGGCCCATTGACGGTGCCTGGGGTGCGCGGCGCCCGAGGGCTGCGCAGGAACCCCACGAGAGACAGCCCTAGCCGCAGAGCGTACTTACTTGCCGTACTCGTCCTTGCTGAAGGTCGGCCGCGGCGACCGGCTGCCGGACCGGCTGTTGGCTGCGCTGAAGGGGTTGAGCTCCTGCTTCTTGATGTGCCGGTCCGCCTGCTGGTTGAAGAGCGACACCTTCTCCGACAGCTTGGCTGCGAAACGGAGGTCCGCCGCCTAGGGGAAGGGAAAAACAAGGCAAGAAACGGTTTAGCCTCACGTACCAAAACTGCGACTTTCATTCCGCCATCTGCCCACTTCGCGATTTCGCGGGGGACAAGCCGCCCGAGACGTCTGCCAAATGAGGAGAAGGCCTTCTTGCATGTGTGTGTGTGTGTGTGTGTGTGTGTGTGTGTGCGACTGTGTCAGTGGGTGGGTGCGCAGGGGTGCGCGGACGGGGTGGGGTGGGGTGCGGGGTGGAAGGAAGATCCGCATGCTTGCACATAGCATGCATGTCTCTGGCGCGCGTCCAGCCTCTGCCCGCCTCGAATATGAGGCATGCACGGCCGTGCCTCGTGTGTGTGTGTGTGTGTGTGTGTGTGTGTGTGCGACTGTGTCAGTGGGTGGGTGCGCAGGGGTGCGCGGACGGGGTGGGGTGGGGTGCGGGGTG
>NW_026270920.1:0-3146 GCF_000697945.3 Frankliniella occidentalis | reverse complement strand
CCCCCAGTCTTATCTCCATTTCTCAAGCTTTCTCCGATACTCGAGCATGTGAGATGACTCTGCACCACCCGCTGACCAGGCAGAAAATAGTTATCTCCTCGCAAAACGTAACACGCCACACAGAGTCTGCATGCTGCGTCCGTTTCGCGTATTAAAAATATACAGGCAGGCAGATACGTCAGCTATTTTCTCGTGGCGGCGCGCTGGCGCCAGGACGCCGTGGCGCCGCCTGTACGCTGTGCTGTCCGTCCCCAGGGGAGCCTGGTGCTCGGCGTCCCCGCGAGGCCGCGAGGCCGGTCGGTCGCCCCCCGGCAGCGCCGGCGCGGCACAGGGTCGCCGGGGCGGGGACCGACGGGGACCCTGGCCATGGCCAAGCCCGTCGCTTGTTTTGAATAACGGCAGCGCGCGTCGACCTTTCCTTCGCGAGACGCGCACCCCTTCCCGTGTCACAGCTCCCGGGGTTCCTGAAAGGAGCAGGGCAGGGCGAGGAGGAGGGTGAAGGAGCATGGTGAGAGGGAGAGCGAGGTTGAAGAGCAGGGTGAGGAGCACGACGAGGAGCACGACGAGGAGCACGGCGAGGAGCACGACGACGAGTATGGCGAGGAGCAGATTAACGAGAATTACGAGGAGCAGGGTGCCGAGCATGTGTAGTGGAAGAAGGGACGGGGGGCTGAGCTGAGCGGTGTGCACGCGGTGGCGGACGGCTATAGCGTAAGGCGTCACGAACTTGACCTTCGGGACAGCACCACCCTCTTTGGGCATTTGGCGGTCCGCTACGGCGGCGGCGCTAAGAATACAGGGCCACCTAAACATCCGGCGGGAGGACACGGAGTGCCATTTCCTGTTGCCCCCGCGCGGCCGGTCCGCAAGCGCACGGCCCACACCACAGCCCCGCGGGCCGGCGGGAGGGCGAGGGGCGGTAGGGCGACCGCGGGGCGCGTCGGCGGGGAGGGAAGGGGAGGCGGGGCTCCTGGCAGCCGCCCATCGGATCAGCCCGACTCAAGCGGCGGCGCCGCGGCGTCCCGCATTCCTCAGATGTTTGCAGAAAAAACATCTAAAATAGTGCGTGAGGGGGAGAGTGGCAGTGAGAGGGAGATGGGGGGAAGGGGGAGAGTCGGGGCGTCGAAGCGGGTCGGCGGCGACGTGCGCCTCGAAGCGTCGGGCGCGGCACGGCGACGGCGTCAGGGCGGGCGCCCCCAGAGCCCTGACCTTGAACCCCTTTGGCAAGGCGCCACGCGGCTCCACGTCGAGTGCAGCTGCGGGCTGAGCGCTTGGAGAGGGACACACTGGAAAGCGGGGCGCTGTAGTGGTCAGCTGGGAATTAGACGTTAGACGGAAAGGCCAGGATAACCCGGTTTGCTACCACACCGTTGTCGCTCAACCAGCATGTACCAGATAGCTGAGGGATCGTCCAGAAAGTACGTGCGTTTTAGTAAGATTCCTTTGGCAATTTACGGGCACACGGCACGGCGCCTGTGAGACTCAGGGTAGGCCATCCCGCAGAACACGCATGAACTGCGGACAAGATTTTGCCTATCTACAGGCGCTAGGCGAGCTTGCAGAACCTGAACTTGGCAGATTCGTGACGGCGAATGACAGACGTACTTTTTGGGTGTTCCTTGACTCACACCGCGCACTTTTATACTTGTACTGTGCCGCATGAACGCGTGAAGGGGGGGGGGGGTGTCCTACTCGCATCGAGGATAGGCAAACACGTCCGTACCCGTGCATGCGTATAGGGGATCGGCCAGAAAGTACGTTTGTTTCATTCGTCAAATTACAAGAGCTTGGCGCCTGTGCGACTCGGGGAAGGCCACTCCGCAATACACGCATGCACTTCAGGCAATATGCTGCCTACCAAGCAGGCGGTATGAGGTGGCGGGTTCGTAACGGCACAATAACGGACGTGTTTTCTGGATGATCCCTAACCACTAAAGTGTGTGCGGGGTTAATCATGCCACGGCCGGTCTAAGAGGCGCCGGTCCACATTCTCACAATCACACGTCTATTTTCCCGCTGCGCCTCCACACAAGCGAGCTATAATTGTGATTAAAAATCGTGCAGCGTGCGAGTAAGTCGACGCGATCGCTGCCGGTGACCGTCCGTCCCCTCGCCCTCTCTGGCCTGGTTGGCCACTCGGCCAGCAGCAGGGTGCATTGTGCCGAGCTAAGGGGTGGGGGTTCAGGAATGCAGCCCCGCAGCGCCCGGTAGGTAGGCTGCCAGGGGAGCTGCCCCGGGCTCACCACCTCAGGGGGGCTGCCCAGCTCACTCCCACGCGCAAGGCCATTACACTCTCTCTCACTCCGCGGCTGCAGAACGGCGCACAAAAGAGCCGAGGACGGAGTGGGGCGGGGCGGGGTGGGGCGCCATGAGGGAGGGCAGCGGCGAGCTGCAGTGGGGCGCAAAGTGCAGCTTAAACAAATCATTTGTCGTCGCGCAGATCGGACTAGCAGGCAGCAACAGCTTCGCGGGCGGCGGAGCGTGGTGGTGTGGCGGGGCGCGGCGTGGCGGGGCGGGTGGCGCCGCGCCACGCCCGCCATTTTGGCCTGCATCCACAACATGAAATATGCGGATGCCCCGTCCATCTGGCAAGGCGCGTCTGCTGCACGCCGCCGCGAGCCTCGCCCGGCCCGAAACTTTTTATCATCCTCTCCGGTTGCTCCTCTTTGTAAGCCATCCTACCACTCCCCGCCGCCCGTGCTTTTCCCCGGCCCCGGCGCGCTTGGCTTGTTATGTAAGATCACCCCCGCCACGCCACGCGTTCTCGATGTAGCCCCCCCCCCCTCCCCCGTTAACTATATTCGCGCGTCGCGGCGAAAACAGCGAGATATTTGCGAGGGAAGTAGGAAGGGGGTGAGGAGAAGAGGATTTGGTGCGCCACCAACACAGTGACGGTGTCACGGCCACGTCGGCGTTTATTTAGTTCCTCCGAGCGACAGCAAACGGCGCCGGGGGAAAACGAGTAAACGGTAGGGAGATGCGCAGCAGCGGCAAGAACACCCCGCTTGTAAAACCGAAGGCATGGGCGCAGCTGAGCGGCCACCGGCGAGAGGAGACGAGTCAACAAATGAAAACGCCAAGGTCGGAGGGCAGCGCGCTGCTGCGACGCCGCGGGGGGCTGCGTAGGCCCCCGGGCCGCGGGGGGG
>NW_026270919.1:5574-6765 GCF_000697945.3 Frankliniella occidentalis | reverse complement strand
GAGCTTCTCCTTGTTGGAAGTATAAAATAGTCTTAGACCCCCCCGTCACCGCCGTCTGCCCTGCGAATGTGTGCGAGTGTGTGTGTGTGTGTGTGAGAGAGAGAGGGAGAGTACTTATTGGTGGTCGTCGCGCGTACATTATTTGACGGCAGGGAAATAATTTATTCGGGCGAGCGGGGCCGGGGCGGGGCAAGAGACACACTACACGACCAGCGGCAGGGCGGCCGCGCCGTGCCGAGCGCCCTGGGGCCCGGTAATGGCACACATGTGGCGTGGCGTGGCGTGGCATGGCGTGGCTTGGTGACACAGGTCGGGAGACCGTCCTGGGATACGTATGGTCTGCCACACCGTCTGCCCTCTTCACTTCAACTTTAGGGGACAACGAATGTGCCATATACCAACCAGGTGGCTGATTCACACGCCGCGCACTTACGTAGTTATACTGTACCGCATGCACGAGTGCGCGCGGGTTTTCCAATCCCCGCTGCCCACGGCCGCGGCTCCTTCTGACCCCGTGCGAGTAGGCAACCCACTCGCACCCGTGCATGCGGCACAGTATAACTACGAAAGTGCACGGCGTGAGTCAGCGACCTTTATCAGGCGCGCTATCATACAGGATTCTTATAAACGCGTTAATGAGCGCATCTTAACATGCTTTTCTCTTCGTATGGCTACTTCACGTGGTGACATAAAGTGTCAATAGAGTCTCTAGAATGTAACTGGGGGTGAGTATCGCCTCTTTACTAAACGCCGCCTCCCCTCTGCTCCCCGTACAGCGGCGCCGAGGTCATGTCGCAGCTCCAGATGGGTGGCCCGCGTGGACCAGCTCCGCCCACCCCGACGTCGACGCCGTCCTCGGCGCGCCCACCCGGGCGTCCCCTCTCCGCCAGCAGCAACAACAACAACAGCAGCACCAGCAACAACAACAACCCCGCAGCGACCAACAACAACAACTGCCTGCAGTACGAGAGCAAAGAGAGCAAAGGTGCGGTATCCCCTCTACCCCCACCCCCTCTTTAGGTTTCGATATTTTAGGGATGTACACCTCACGGCGCAGTATCGAAGAAACGCGCCGTGTGTGTGTGTGCGCGCGGGCGCGAGCGAGCGAGCGAGCGTGTGGTGTTATTGTTGATTTTCCTTGAGGGGGAAAAACACTGCCGTTATAATGACTGCCTTTGGTGAGAGAATAAT
>NW_026270919.1:0-314 GCF_000697945.3 Frankliniella occidentalis | reverse complement strand
CTGTCTCTGTCTCTGTCTCTGTCTCTGTCTCTGTCTCTGTCTCTGTCTCTGTCTCTGTCTCTGTCTCTGTCTCTGTCTCTGTCTCTGTCTCTGTCTCTATCTCTGTCTCTGTCTCTGTCTCTGTCTCTGCCTCTGCCTCTGCCTCTGAGTCTGTCATTGTCTCTGTCTCCTCAGCAGTCTTCGCTTTCCCCTTGATTTTCAATGCCCGCAACTGTCCCCCTCTAGCCGCGGGGGTTTGTGAACATGCTGACCGGCGCAAAGCAGTCCACCTGACCTGAAAGGGTGCAGTGTCAGCCTGTCAGCCGCCGTCCGCC
>NW_026270918.1:5232-6674 GCF_000697945.3 Frankliniella occidentalis | reverse complement strand
CCCGACACAATGCAACGCCTCGAGGATCGCGTGCCGGTGGGACGTTGTCATCGGGTCCAGGAGCGGCACCTGCGCCGCCAGAGACCGCTGTTGGCTAACAGCGCTCGAGAGCTGACATCGGGATCATCCCCAGAAAGTGCGTCTGTTTTTTCCCCCAGATTCGTTCGGCATATTTACGGGAACGCTGCTCGGGGCGCCTGCGAGACTCGGGGTAGGCCACCCCGCAGTACACGAATGCGCGGCAGACACGGTGTTGCCTACCTGTCAGGCGCTATGAGAGCTTGCTTTGCTAAACTTGGCAGGTTCGCAGCGGCGAATGACGCAAGTACTTTCTGCTTGATCTTATAGGGATCATGCACATACTACGTATATGCACGAGCCAAAAAGGCACCACTTTCCGCCTGTGGGCGGGCAAAGTGAGGGCCGGGCTACTGGTTCAACGCCAGCGTCACTGCTGGACAGAAAGCGCACGCCACTGGCGAGCGCAGCGTCGGGGAAGTCCGCGCCGCCGCTGTCCTTATACTGCAGCGCCGACACGGAGCACACTTCTTTTCGACACACACCCGCCTCCCGGTATGGACTGGACCGCGCGGCGGTACGGCTGGCGCGTGCGGCTGTGGACGAAAGTGAGTCGCGAGTGGGGAACTCGTTCGTGGAGGGAACAGAAATAAATGTGAGGGGTGTGCGCACACTACAATGAAATCGGCTGCTTGACTACCAACTTCATCATTTATTTTCCGCAGCAAGAACACGGCAGCATGGCGGCGTACACACTCCCATCCTATGGGCAGCTTCTCTCTCGCACTCCTCGGCTGGGTCAGGGTCTCGCGATGTCAGTGCGTGTTGCACATGACGCCATTTCTATCCCGGACATTTTCGACGCCGGCAGCGTTGCCAAGGCGAAAACAAAACATCAAATTGGGTTTTGACAAACTTAAGACAAAAATATGGCAGACACACTGATATAAAAATCAATACCACGGCAGCAGAGCGATACTTCTGATACACTGGAACCATAAAAGTAAAACTTAATGCCTTTCTAGTGATGTTACATTTTGGAAATGCTCAAAAATGTGTAAACATAGTAAAATTCAGCTTCTTTGAATAGTTTGAATGCCTCTCTATGGTGCAAATTTGTTTTGACTTTGCAAATGCAACCCGTTTACTCCTACCATTGTTGTTTCACTTTTCACTATAGTTAGGCCGTGGTGTCTCTGAATCTCCAGTCGGGTCGCGCGGCGGGCCGCCCGGCCTAACAGAAACTGAAAGTAAAGCTGGCGGTCACTGAGCCGTCTGTGTGGGAGGGAAGGCCAGCCGTACAGCGATACACCGCCGGAAAACCTTCTGTCGTCTCTTTTGCCGCGGCAAACCCTCGTATTTTCGATGTTGAACTAACGTGGACGATCCGTGATCCGTCCCTAGGGTGAAATGCATTTTGTTTG
>NW_026270918.1:0-302 GCF_000697945.3 Frankliniella occidentalis | reverse complement strand
CGCATCTCCACGAGAATGGTAGTGAGAAGTTGGCGAATACTGCCGAGCTTACCGAGATGTGGTGAGGGGCCGATGTAGGAACTCGGCTGATGCAGTTTTGGGCAGGGGTCCGTAACTTATCATTTAAGCTAAACGTTTGATCATTATCTCGCGTTATTGGCTAGTTAAAAGCGTGCGTATAATGACAAATTTCAGAAATGCGCAGGAGAACAAGTCATAAGATGGGTAACTCCAATAACGCAAGCCGTTTACGAGATACGGATACCTAAAATTCGCTTATGCGATAAGTTACGGACCCCTGA
>NW_026270917.1:5498-5793 GCF_000697945.3 Frankliniella occidentalis | reverse complement strand
CTTATCAGTAGTATTGCCGCCCGTGCTCTCGGAGGGCTTCCAGTTTCGTAGATCAGAAATCGCCTGCTCTCTGCGGCTTACGTGATTCACCCCCCTGCGAAACGGTTCGTGGAAATCCTGCTAATTCCCATAAAAGTATGATAAAAGAGGTAAGGTGAAAAAACTGAAACTAAATAAAAATAAATTGCTTTGGACGGTCAACCCCGCCGTTTAGATACTACAAGAGAGAGTTTTTAAAATTTAAAAAGACTGCCTCTACTCACGACTTGTTGAATGTGCTTCGTTTTGAATCAAA
>NW_026270917.1:0-962 GCF_000697945.3 Frankliniella occidentalis | reverse complement strand
GGGGGGTTGTCCTGTGGTGGGTCCGGGTGGCCCGGGCCCAGGTCGGCCGGCCAGGCAGGCCCGGGCAGGCCACCAAACACCAGCTGCCGCTGCTAAGCTCGCCGTCTGCCTTCCAGCGCGCTCGTCTTTGTTGCTCTCTCTCGCTCGCACAGGCCGCGCCGGCCGCGCGTGCACACGGGTGCGAGCGCGACGGGAACACGGTGCCCCTCCCGCTGCACGCCAGCCCGCTGCACGGCCCGCTCTTTGTGCCCGGATCACTACTGGAGCACGTGCTCTCCCTATACGCCCCCCCCCCCTTCCCTCCCTCATCCCCGATCCCTCTCTTCGCTGCTTTTCTTCCCATAAATTTCTTGGATCTTCAATCAACCGAATCAGAATCAGACACCCCGTGAATGCGCGAAGGCTTCCCTGCCGCCCGGGTGACCCGGCCTCCTTACACGGGTCTTGCGAGGAAAAAAAGAAATAGCGCATATTCTTCCTCAGGTATAGCGCCTTTTGTTCGTAAAGCTGATGTTTCCGATCAGGAAGAAAAACGTAATGCACATCAAGAATGGGGTCCTCGCCGTATATACCGGTCGGGTCCGGGTCGGGGCGGGCCGGTCGGGCCCCGCGGGCGCAGGAGAGGTGCTCGCCGAGGCGAAGCCATTGTCGCGACCGAGGAGAGGCGGCCGTTTGGAGACCCGGACGAAGATGAAGGAGCCTCTTCTTGGAGGAGGAGGGGAACCCCACGACGGTCCAGGTGCCGCTCCGCTCTGGTCACACCCCTCTGAATGGGATGCAATGGTATCACCTCCAACCGGAGCAAGGACGGGGACGGGACGGGCGACAGGACGGGTCGGGACGGGGTCGCGGAGGGGCCCGGAAAGGGCGCGGCCCTGAGGGGCAGGGGGAGGGGAAGGGGAGCGAGCCCGCTACCCTGTACTGGTTCACACGCACCGGCGAGGCGCTGTTCACCCCCCCCC
>NW_026270916.1:1881-18878 GCF_000697945.3 Frankliniella occidentalis | reverse complement strand
CAGAAAAACACACACAAGAGTTTCTGGCTAAAGAAGATGTACTGATGGAAATATGAAAATAAAAAAAATACGCAGGAATATTTATACTGATTGGAAACAAATTCATTTAATGATGATTTAAAGATGTGTATCAATAAAGTCAGACAAGTAAAACATCAATTTATCTACAATTCCCACCAACATTGCACAGATAAAAAGTTCTCTGCCCCAGAAATATAGTGCAATCAAAACAGTTAATTATTAAAAATACCTACATAAAACCATCATGTTGATGAAGTTTGACTAAGTGCATAATGGATATCATCAGCATTCACATTCAGAAATATCTGCAGGAAGGATTAGCAATTTGAATTCTTTGACATTAACTTAAACTGACAGATGGTTGTAAAAGTTTTAAATCTATTTCATACTTACACTTTGATTAATGTCAGCCCTAGAATGCTCAATAAGTAGAAGTCCAGATGTACCCAATCTATTCAGTAGTGCCATGGCTTCTGATATGTTAATCACAATAGCACCTACAATTTTGAAATCACCAATTCAATTAATCTTCAATTTATTTGCAACAAGCATATACAGGTAGCTATCTGTAATGCATGCTACTTTATTTCATTTACCTGCCAGAGCACATAAAGATTGAAACTGCCTATACACAGAAATAAATGTGGCTTCCTCCACACCTGTGCGTTCATTCTCTGCCACCACAGCTTGAAGGAATAATTTCTCTAATTTACTGCATGCCCTGAAATTTGACAGGCATTAGAAACAACATTCCATGGGACTAAAAGTTAGAAGAAATAAAAGCCCTTACTTAATGGAGCAGACATTAGCTGAATTCATCATATTAGATAGCACTTTATTGATAATAGGCATGGTAACTGGACTGCCTTCTTCAACAAACTCAGAAGCTCTCCTACAAATATCAAGGGCTCTTCTAACATCACCAGAACAGGCAGCAACTTTCCTGCAAGAAAAATAAGCAGATTTTAAAACAAATGCGGTTGGCTTTTACTGAGTAGAATCAACAATTATACCACATGTCATTTCACATTTACTGTACCTTGCCACAAGCTCCACTGCATCATCATTAAAAGAGTTTGATCCTGCGATCCGAGACATTACTATTTCTTGGAGCTGCTTGTAAGAGTATGGTTGGAAAGTGAGACGAGTAAGACCCTGAAATTCAAAAGAAATTCAACTTAAGAGTCAAGTATAGGGTATGTATGGGATGGGTAAAACAAAATAGTTAATTTAATTGCAAAAAAGGATTAACTCACAAGCCTGCTTGTTACTCGTCCTTTCAAGAGTCTTTCAGGTAGATCCATTGTGTTGGCAATTGTTAACACAATAAAATGTGAATTAGCTTTACTAGGCCAATCAAACAAATTATAAATGACATCTTGACGACGATTTCTAAGCATGTCAACCTGGAGCAAACAAACATCACAAATGCACAGTTCAGATCAGAACTAGCTAATTGTACAAACTCAAGTCTGAACTGAAAAGCAAAGAAAAATGATCTTACTTCATCAACTAGCAGAACTACTGTTTTATTCTTTGATGAACCTGAACAAAATCTTTGAGCAAGAATATCCTGGGCTTGTTGCGGAGTAGACTTTTGACCAGTGAGACTCTTGAGGACCTGGACAAATACCTGACGAGGCTCTGTCATGCGCAGGCCATTCACCTCAATATACTGAAATATAAATTGATTGATAGCATGATACAGTAGCTGTCAATTTTTAGTTGGTTTTGCAATAATCTCATGCCTATAACTACCTGAAAGTCCCTCAACTTCTTTTGCTCCACCTCTCGTTTGAGAGAACGAACAACTGCATTAACTGTGGCCGTCTTACCAGTGCCAGGCACACCACTTATGTACATACACCTGCCAATCAAAAATAAACCATGGTTATCTTCAGGTAATCTCTGAAAAGGCATGATTTGTTCAACTAACATTGCTTTGTCATTTACTGATAATAAATATAGACTTCATCACCAAAGAACTTACCCGCCAGTGTTGTCTCTTATTTTATTTTCAAGGAAATGGTAAATATTTCTATACTCCGCTTCTCGACAAGGTAGAGACATGGGTACTGCTGACACATGCAAATTCTTGCGAACTTGTTCAAGACTTGACATTGGTGTGAGAGGTGCAGAAGCACGGATAGGCATCGATGGTGTATAACACCCCTACAACAATATATAGATACCAGAAGGACATTAGGTATGTGTACAGATTACAAATGGAAGTAAAGTTAGATTGGATAAATTACTTTTGATGAAGCTTCAGAAGGTGTCTTAGCCTTAGGGGTTTTTGGAGACTTAGATGGTGTTTTAGAAGATGCCTTTGGTGTTTTCTTCGGGGTTTTTCCAGTCTGATTTGGAGTTTTTGGAGCTTTTGCAGAACTGTTTTTGTCAGGAGATGAATCTAGTTCGCAGTATCTAGATGGAGTTCTCTGAGATCGAGACGTTCTGCTTCTGGCTGGAGAATCATCAGTCTTCAATTTGTGTTTTGAAGGCAAAAATTCAGGGGACAGGCAGAAATCTGAATCCTCTTGTTCCTTGTATGATTTTCGTGGAGTTCTTGTAGATGTTCTTTGTGCCCTAGGAGTCCTAGTTTTGGCTTTGTCATCTTGACTACTGGGCAAAAATATAGGATCATCTTCTACGGATATTATGTCGACATCATCTTCCTCATTTGGGACTTTTCTCCTTTTGGGTGTAAGTCGACTACTACTTGGTTTCTCAACCACTGATTTTTTATCAGTTTTCTTGGTGCTACGAGGTCGAGTTCCAGACTCAGAATCATAATTTTCAGACAGATGTACGGTGCATTTGTTCTTCCCTGCAGACTGGCGAAGTCCAGGATCAAATTCAGAATCTGAATCCAAATTTTCTGCCAGATACACATTACATTTATTCTTTCTGGTAGACCGACGAACTTTTTCAGGAGAGGGACTACTCCTTGAAGTACTCTGATCAAAAATCAAAGAAAAATATTAAATTGAAGCAACAACTATTGTTGGTATTAAAAGACAAAGGGCAAAAACGCAACAGAATCCAACTCCCAAAGCCCTCATAAAAATATACAAAAATAAAGCTGAAAATAAACAAATTGAAAAAAAAAAACACAACAACAACCAAGAACCAGTTTAAGATGCACGAACAAGAAGGGCAAACTTTACATTCTTCCATTAAGCAACAGTTAAAAATAACCAAATTTACAATAGCAGTGAGATATCATGAACCGCTAGCTGTAAAGGCTCCCAGTTGACACCAAGGCAAAAATGCTAAATCACAACAGCAACATAAACTATTACCACCAGACAACCATTAGACTTCCATAGCATATTTAGGTACCTTGCTCGGAGTAGAATCCAGCCACACTCGCCTTAGACTCAACCTTATAGGTGTAACACATCGTCCACCATTTTCAACAACTGGTTCACTTACATCCAGCAACTCCGAAACCCATGAAATCTGATGGTTAATGATTGAGGCAGTTATGCCAATTTTTAATCAGTGTTGTAGCAGCATATACTCACAACTTACTTTACATTGGAACACATAATGGAAAATTTCTCACTGAGAAGGAAGCTACATTACATTATTAGGTATATTCCTTACCTTGCTCTTGTCATCCACAGGATCCTCCTCATCCATATCATCTTTGATCTTGCAATGAAGCCTTGTCTTTGTATTGTCAAAGGATGATTTATCTTCTGTTTCACCACGGGATTGTTTAACTGGAGGACCATCAAGATCAGAGACAAGACTCCTCCTCACACGGGATACCCTCTCAGGATTTGAGGAGGATCCTGAAGGTGGTGGTGAGGTGAGGGAACTCTGGAAGGTCGAATCAGACATGCCAATGTTCTCTTTTGCATCTTCTACACCATTATTTTCTGATTCTTGAACAGTTATTCTCCTTCTAGAAACTTGCTTGGGGCTCTTCAAATCTTTAGAGGCTAACTGTTCTTTCCCTTTTGTATTTACACCTTTCTCTGACAAGACATCCATGTTTCCAGCAGCCATTCTCTTTCTGGTAGAGGCCCGTAGTGGTTGAATTTTGTTACTTTCCGACAAATGGGAACGGACTACAAAGATAGGTTTATTTGTCTGTATCTCTGATTTGCACTTTTGAATAGCAGATTCCACACTACAGTCAAAATCTCCTGGGAAAATCTGTGCAAAAATTACGTAGATTAGGATATGACAGGAGTTACACATCGAGTAGAACCACTAGAATACATACCACACACTCAGTAATGATGTCATCAACACTAAATTTGCCAATACATCCTCGATAATCAAAAACTACTTCTCTATATCTATCTAAGGTGCGATGGCCTACGTCAACATTGAGAGGAAAGAGATCAGGTCTCAAAAATAAATTGATGTGGCAAAGCTCGGTGTCATTAACCTCTGTAACAGGAATGCTTTGAATAAGGATTCCGACATTTGGGTGAACTAGTACTTCAGATGCTTGATTCACATACTGCTGTAGTATAAAATGCGTCCAATGAAACAGGTATCCAGTGACAAACTTCTGGGAGCGTCTCGATTCCTCACACACACCACAGAAAATAGAGGTGGAAAGTTGTCAGTCCAGCTGTCATACATAACAGGGAAACATTTAGGAGGTTAAGTGCGCACAATGTTGAAATCAAAGACAACTGCCTTTTAGTACTGAGAGAAAAACGTGGAAAATAAAATAAAAAAGCAAATAATTTTGCTACGTTATTGAAAAAGTAAAGAATCAAGGTGGGGAAAATAATAAGCTACCTGTCTTTAGACTCAGAGAGGTTGGACGATCTGCTACTCTCACTCATACTTGCAATACACAAGCCACGTCATTGTTGTTAATTATAATCTCTGCATGAAACTGTTGACAAGATACGCATGTGGACACACAAGAAGTGCATCAGACAAGGAAAACCTGAGGAAAACAAATATCGCCAAGCAGAACCCCCACCGGGTGTTGAAATTGGCCCTTGTGTGGAGAGCGATTCGCGCGCTTACATCTATCCTCCAGTCTTACCACTTGAAGAAACATCCCCGCTCCGGTGTTTCCGTACCGTGTTCTTCTTGTTGCTGACGTTTAATCGACTGGAGGCTTAAAAAAATGATAGAGGATTTTTTCTCAAAAAGAATTTGGTTCAGATACTGAACTTTTCATATCAACCTCATAAAACAGTTTCTGCTTAGAGATATTTTATATGTGCAGTTGATACGGCTTTGTGTTTTTGTCGGGATGTGTAACCTGAAGTATGTAGGTTGGTTAAAATCCACTTTTAAATCTTTTCACGAACTTCATAACTCATACACATGCAAACATTTCTTACTACTTTAATTTAGGAAATATCGATAAATGTTGATTGTATGCGTTAAATGCTATGTTACGTGAAAATTGATTCAATGAGAGTGTTGGCATTTCACACTCCATTGCGGCATTCCGAGCTCAGTTTGAACCAAGTCGGGTGACTGTCACATTTAGTCCATTTAGTCCTAATGCTGCAAACTTAAGAAATTTGACGCTATAATCATCTATTTTCATGATGGTAAGGCGCAGAGCAGAAATCTTTTCAACACGGCCAACATACAGATAGAGATAGACCTTTTCGCCCACTACTGCCGCAAGTGAAATTTTATACTTGAGATTGCATAGTAGTATTGTGATAAGCCGTACTTACAAAATATTTCTTCAATCCACAGGAATCTTCGGAAATTTTCCCATGGACAAAGGTTTTCCCTTTTTGAAAATTTGCCCAAATTTCAATGTTTGTAGCATGAAGATCTGCAATGTTGCCAAATTGTGGGCGAAAAGGTCTGTGATTGCGGAAGCCGACTAGACAGAAATGACGAGAGCACTTGTCAGGTCGAGTCCAGCAGCACTCTACAAAATTAGAGATGAGCAGCTTCCCTTTCTCCGAAACCTTTCGATAATCTCCGAGTCACGAGGCGACATCCTATACGCATCAAATTTCCACGAGCATAATTGCTAAATCACACCTTTCGTCCCCACACGTCAATCAGTGCTCAACTACTCGCTTCGTCACGCCGCACGAGGATACCCCCTGCAATGACAATCGCCTCTGGTGAGCGCTATCTCAAGTGTCACACATAAGCGGGCGACCGGTCGCAGCCGCCAGTAGTCTGCCTCTGCCCCGGCCAGGTCCTGGCCAGACCCCTCGCCCACGGCACCCACGCCTCGCACCCTGCTTGCACCCCCGGGACACCCGACTCGAGCCATGACGGCCATCAACCTGAGCAGGAGCTGCAGCGACGCCGAGCGCCCGCCCGCCGGCGTGGCCGCCACGAGCGTCTCCGCCGAGGCCCTGCTGTCGCTGTCGCCGTCCTCGCTGCCGACCTTCGGCGTCCGCCACGTCCAGGCCCTCATGTCCTTCCTGTCCTTCGTGCAGGCCTACGTGTTCGTCTCGTGCATCTCGGTGGCCATCGTGGCCATGAAGGACGACCCGGTAAGTGTCCGGGGTGAGGGAGCGGCTCGGCGGCCCGTTCGGGGGCGCCCGATAGCAACAACGACCCTGCTGACCGTGACGGTGTTGCGCAGGACCTCGGGTGGAATGACTCGGAGCAGAGCATCGTGCTGTCGGCCTTCCTGTGGGGCTTCTGCCTGTCCCCGATGCTGGGGGGACAGCTCGCGCGGAGGTTCGGCGCCAAGGCCGTGCTGGGCGTGTCCCTGATGCTGTCCAGCGTGGGCTCGCTGCTGCTCCCCGCCGCGGCCACGCTGGGCGGCTGGCAGTACGCCTGCGCGGTGCGCGTGGCGCAGGGGCTGTTCCAGGGGGTGCTGGCCCCGGCCACGCACGCGCTGCTCGCCAAGTGGGTCCCGCCGCTGGAGCGCTCCAGGCTGGGCTCCTTCGTCTACGGGGGTGAGTACCAGACACGGCTGACTGACCGCTTCAGAAATGTGAAATTCGCAAGGCTGGGCTAGAGGCACGGGAGGGAAGGCCACCTCTTCTACACGAGTCGTAGTCCCGTGCAGCTCGCAGACGTGTGGGTGCGGGCGACTTTTCCTGCCAACACCACGCACCGAGCTGGTAGAAACCCGCCCACGCGCTAGGGAGCGGGACAGTATGTAGTAGTTAGCGGCCTCCGGCCAGTAGTCGCCGGCCTCGACGACCCTCTCCGCCCACCCCTCCTCGGGCTTAAGGCCTCAAAGAAGGTCCTACTGCGCTTCAACCCTGCGCTTTTAGCCAGACTCCCATTCCATTCCCACTACAGGCGGCAGCCTGAAAGCTTAGCACTACTACTCGGCAATCAGAGGCGCGGTTTCCACATCGACTTATGATGTCGAGTCGAGTGTTTGTTTCTTTCGCAAGACACTAACAAACACCAGTGAGGATTATTGGGTCTGGGTGAAGGAGTCCCTCAATAACAAATCGCAGAAACTCTCTCTCTCTCTCTGCTACCGTGCGCCCCTCCCGCCTCCTACTCCACTCCCCGCTCTTATCGGTCAAGGTGCCTTGAACTCTCTCGAGCAGTCAAAATTGCGCGCGCCCGCCCGCGCGCCGACCCGGCCCGGGCCCTGCTCAACCAAACAAACGGAATTCCGAATTAAGTTAAACGACCCCCCTAATTACAACCCCTTGGCGGTCCCCTGCTTGTGTGACGCGACGGTGATGGGGCGGTTCTCTGTCCAGGCGCGCAGTTCGGCACGGTGCTCGGCCTGCTGTGCACGGGGCTGCTGTCGGGGTCGCCGTGGGGCTGGCCCTCCGTGTTCTACGTGGCGGGCTCCACGGGGCTGCTGTGGTGCCTCTCCTGGTACCTGCTCGGCGCCGACGGCCCCGCCGTGCACCACAGCATCCAGGAGCCGGAGCGCCTCTTCATCGAGAAGCACACGGCCGCCAGCAGCAGCGCCACCAAGGTGAGCGTCAGCGTCAACATGGCGTCCGCGGCACCCGGGCAATGATCACTCCGCAAAGTTCGCGCAAACAGCGACGCGGCGACCCGCTTCCCAGCTTTACGCCGCCAGAGTTCTCTGGCCGCACCGCGAGCAAGCAAAAGCCCTCGCGCATAGCAGCACCACTCTGTCAAGTGCGCGCGAACGGCGGTGACGCGACGAACTCGGTGGGCGGCCGCGGCGACCCGCCTCCATTCGGGATCCGTCGGGGATCGTCCAGAAAGTGCGTCCGCTTTTTCAGATTCAATCGGCAAACTCACTTGAGGTCAGCGCCTGCGAGAGTCACGGTAGGCCAGCCTGCAGCACACGCCTGCACTGCAGGCGAGGTGTTGCCTACCTATCAGGCGCTCTAAGAGCTGACAGGAGGCTAGGTTCGTAACGGCGAATGGCGGGCCGTACTTTCTGGCAGATCCCTTCCTTACGCCGTCAGAGTTCTCTGGCCGTGCCGCGAGTAAGCAAAAGCCCTTGCGCATAGCAGCGTCACTCTGTCAAGTTCGCGCGAACTGCGGCGACGCGGGCGCGGGCGACCGGCGGCTCCCGTACTACGCCGTCAAGAGTTCCGCGGCCATAGCCAAAGCCCTCGCGCGTATCAACACACCGCCCGGCTGTGCGCCGCCGAGCTCTGGCGCGCAGCGCAATACCGCCTGATGTGACTACATATACTCGAGCGACGTTACGACAATGTTATCACTGCACTTTCTCGAGGAGCCGCCCGCGTTGTCTAGTCCAGCCCCGCCGATAAGGGGGCACGTGCCGCGGCGTCCTTGGCGGTGGCGGCGGTGTACCTTGAGACAGGTCGGACTTTAGGCTTAGGCCCTCCCCGCAGTGATTTGGCGCGATTCGCGAATGCGTGCGATGACGGCCGTATCAACAGCGGGGCAGCTGGCCGGTTATATGGCGCCCGCCAGAGCCGATAGTGCTGCTCGCTAATCTGTTTCCGTCTGTTCCCTTGCCCGGCAGGTGGTGTCCACGCCCTGGAGGAGAATCCTCACCTCGCTGCCCGTCTGGGGGCTGACGGCCGCGCACTGCGGGCAGATGGTCGGCTACTGGACCCTGCTCACCTCGCTGCCCAACTACATGAAGAACGTGCAGGGTTACGCTATCGCGGATGTGAGTAACCCCGGCCACCCCTTTCTCTCCCCGTCCCGTGCGCTCCGACCGGGCCACAAGATTATGGGGTCGTTCCAATACTACGTGACCCTTAGAGCGGGGTACAAATATTACGGATTATGGGACTCCGAAAGAACCAGGATCGTCGATGAAGCCCGAACTACCCATAATATCTGTACCTCAGGGTACAAATACCACGAGGTCTCTATGGACTCCAATGATGTTCATTATCGTTTTGAGACCCTATAATATTTTTGCGACCCCTTAAAAGTCACGTCGTACATTGGAACGACCCCTATGCGATGATGACTGACACCCATCATCCCCCGCAGAACGGCACGGTGTCGGCGCTGCCTTACTTCGCCATGTGGCTCGCCGCGCTGCCCATGTCGTACGTGTCGGACGCGCTCATCAAGGCCGGCTTCCTGAGCACCACCGCCATGCGCAAGATCGCCAACACCATCGGTGAGCAAAGCTGAGCGGAGCTAAAGCGAAGCGCGCCGGGCGACGGCAGCGGCGCGCCGCGGAGGTAGGCCACCCATCCGGCGCGACTAACGCCCTGCTCTGCCTGCAGCCCAGTGGGGAGGCGCCGTCACGCTCGCCGTGATCGGCACGGGCGTGGCCGACCAGTCGCCCTTCCTGACGGTGCTGCTGCTGACGGTGTCCATGACGCTGCTGGCCGCCATGTACCTCGGCTTCCAGATCAACCACCTCGACCTGTCTCCCAACCACGCGCCCGCGCTCATGGGCTTCACCAACCTGTGGGCCAACCTGCTCTCCGTACTGGGGCCCATCGTCACCCCGCTCATCGTCACCGAACCGGTGAGTCCCGCACAGACCGACACACCCGACACCCCCACTATTTTGTTCCACCCCCACTCATCTTTCACACTCCGTTCCAGACGAACGCCTCGCAGTGGCACATCGTGTTCCTGGGGGCCGCGGGCGTGTTCGTGGTGGCCAACGCCCTCTTCCTGCTCATCGGCACGGCCGAGGAGCAGCCCTGGAACGAGCTGGGGCTGGAGCCGCTCGTCCCCGTCAGCCGCCTGCCCGCGCTCGCCACCATCTCGCTCGCGGCCGGCGAGCTGGTCGCCGCAGACAAGGACGCCAAACTCAAAGACATCAGCTGAGACCGCTCGTAAACCGCCGACGAGTAGCATCGCGAACCTCATTGCGGGAGTCCCAAGGTCCGCGTCGCGTCCCACCGCCGGGAAGGCGGGAGCGGGTTCGGCCGGGTCCGCCTGGCGCCGCCGCGGAGCCCGCGGAGCGCTCCAGATCTGCGCCGTTAGGGCGGACGGTCACGAGATATCGCACTACTTGGCGAGTCTGTGCTGCACGGCCAAGCCTTATTCCCTCGCCGCCGCGGCCCCCGCCGAGCGGCTCAATCATGATCTTAGCTCGTCCCGACTGTGATAGGTCCAAGTTCCCCACAGATCGACTCCGGTCCTTCTCAGGCTGTGCGTTATTATGTGTGTGTGTGTGTGTTCTAGTCGCTAGTGTTAAGAACTCTAATCGTATGGTGTGTAAGTCTGCTCGTAGTGATGTTATTTTTGCTGTGGTTTCACTGCTGATAATAAAAGAATATCACGTTGTTGTTTTTTTAAAAGAATAACAAGTCGATTTATTGTCGATCAGGTACGGTTTCGGGAGCGCGTGCGTAGAATTACGCGACGTACCTCACCTCGACACCGTCGGCGTTCTGGAGCTGGCGGAAGTTGGTGGTCAACTGCTCGCTCTCGTGGTTCTCAATAGCCCTGAAGGGAGCGATCTGGAAGACAAACGCCAGTTGTTCATTCCCATTTTTGGCAACACTTTTAACTTGGCGGAAGAAAATAAAAAGAATTACACGAGGGTGTACCAACCTGAGCCTTGCCGATGGGGATGGGGTTCTCGTACACGATCCACAGGACGTTCTCGGAGTAGGGGGAGGTGGTGAGGGAGCCGTCGTAGGTGTAGTAGCCGGACGCCTCCAGGTAGGGGACAACCCAGGCCAAGAGGTCGGCGTTAACCTCAACCTTCTCGGAGTCCTCAGCAACGATCTTGGGGATGGCGTTGACGAGCTTCTGGAAGTCGGGGTTCCTGTAGTTGTCAATGCCCTGGGGACAAAAGAAAGTGTGAATAGAGAGGAAAGCGAGGTGAGGTTGGTTGAAGCGATCCACCCCTTTGCGCAGAAACACCCCCACCTTCCGCATCATGCCGTGCTGTCACCCGAGCAGCGCACCCTCGCACCAACTCACCGTGGGGAACAGTCTAGACCTTATCCTGGCGTTTATGTCGGGCAGGTACTGAGACAAGAGGGAGCTAACCCGCAGCCAGGTGGGCTCCCCGGCACTGCACAGCAGCTGCAGCCAGGGCGGGCGGCGGCGCCCCGGGCGCTCCGTGCTGGCCGGCAGCAGCGGCAGGGGTCCCAGGAGGCTCGGGCGGTCCCCGTGGCCTAGCTTCTTCCGGTGGCCCCGGTGCGCCCTGTGGCCCCGGTGGCCCAGGAGGAAGTCAAGGAGACCCGAGCGCCCCTGCAGCAAACCCGGGGATGCCGAGGAGCTATCCGTGGCCCGCGTTTCCCGGGGTGCCTCAGTGCTCAGTGTCGTCAGATTGCCACTGGACACCTCAGTACCTCGAGACGGGCGGTTGCCAGAAGGCGTCTCGGTTTTAGGGGTATTGCGGGACGCCAGGACAGCAAGGTACGCTGGAGTACCCGTAGACGCCTGGCTGTCGCGCGTCGTCAGGTTGCCAAAGGACGCTTGTGTGCCGAGGGTGCCGAGGACGTCGAAGGACGCCGGAGTACTCCGTGGACTCCGTGCTTTTGGGCTGCCTCGGGGCACCTGTCCCTTCGTGTTGCGAACGGTGCGGGGCGCCGGGGTGTCGCGAGACTTCGTGCTGCTTTGAGATGTCGGGGCTTTAGTGCCCCTCACCGGAAAAATGTCTTTGGACGCCACTGTACCGCGGGTGGTCCAGTTGGATCGGGTCGCTTCCATGCTAAGAGTTCTGCGGCCACCACGAGACACCGGACTACTCCGGGGCGTCTGGTAACTTCGAGACACCCGAGCTTTGGTGCCCGGCGCCGTTAGGTTGCCGCTGGCCGGCCCAACACTCTGTGTCGTCGCCAGGCCCTCGGCGGTGCTGCGGGCGCCGCGGAAGGCCAGCGCGATGCTCGGGAGGGCCGAGTTCCCCCACGGCAGCCCCGTGAAGTCGCCGGGGTCGCGGGACACCACGTCGCCCAGGGGAGGCCGGAGGCCTGGGATCACGGGGCCTCCGGAGCAAAGCAACCGCCGCCTCCTGCTCGCCGTCAGGGGGCAGTCGGCGCACTGCGGACAGAACCAGACTAAGCCCACAAGCGAGCGGGCACGGCGCACCCCCAGCAGTATGTACAAGGCAAGCGAAGCGCGGGCAATAAGTAAGTCCACTCACCTCGATAAAGAAGCCGATGACGGCCAGACCGTCGGCCTTGGTGGAGGCCTCAGAGTAGCTGGCGTATTTGCTGTTCCAGTGAACGAGGTGCACCTCCATGGAAGAGCTGCGTTGGGGTGAGAGGGTACATGTGAGAGAGGGGCCGTCATAGGACCAGGAAGGCACTTGAGTACATGTCGGGCGACTCACGGGTTGCCGTTGAGGTAGTGCTCGCTGCCGACGCCGTCGCTGGCGCCCCAGTGGAAGTGCACCTGCTCGAGCACGAAGGTCCTGGGCAGGGGACCGCCCTTCACCTTGGGGTTGTACAGCCAGTTCTTGAGGGTGATCTGGCAGCCGTGGCCGGTGTTGGCGAGGTAGTAGCTGCTCTGGGAGGAGCGGTAATGCTTGAAGGACAGCGCGGGCAGCTCGGCGTCGACGGCCTCGCTGCTCTTGATGTTGATGGGGGACTGGGTGTTGGCCAGCACGCACGCGGCGGCGGCCACCAGCAGAGCGGCGACGGAGAGGAAGCGGGACGCCTGGAGAATAGGCATGGCTCAACACAAACAAAACACACAGCCAACAACACAGCACAACAAAGTGATCGGTATAGAGATAAAGAGGAGACCGGAAGAATGGCAAACTAATGCCGCAAATTTTTGTGGCGAGGCGCTCAGAAACAATCCCTGATAATTTTTGGCTTATCTGACTCAGAACGTGCGCAAATACGCAAGGCGCACAAAATGGGCAATGGGCATGACGCTATTAGTAGTATAGGTTACCCCTAGTGACCCGCCGCCATCTTGGTTACTCCTAGTGACCTCTACCCCCCCAGTGACCACCCTCCGCCATCTTGGTTCCCCGTAGTGACCCCTGCCCCGAGTCACCCCACCCCAAGTCACCCACCGCCATCTTGGAGGACACCCCCGGGTCACCCCCAGGTTATGCGGGCACTCGTAAGGGGTGCTAGCTAACCCCGAACCTAAGTCGGAGACCGCTGCCGTCACCGAGGCCGCAGGGGTCACTAGGGGGAACCAAGATGGCGGAGGGTGGTCACTGGGGGGTAGAGGTCACTAGGGGTAACCAAGATGGCGGCGGGTCACTAGGGGTAACCTATACTACTGCTATTGCCTCTCCAAAAGACTAGCGATTGCCAAAGATTGCGGTGAGATTGCAATAGCCGTGTATCATCTGCTAACGTAAGAATGTTTACAGACAACATACTACTCTGCGTTCTCTTTGCGCTTTCTTCCTTGTGTCTCATTGGTAACAACTTGGTTCGTTTCAAATCACTGCGCGGACCTGATAGCGCACGTCGGAGTCGGAATTCCGACTACTTTAAGATAGTTGCAGGCCACGGGCACGGCTCTGGCCGTGACTAGTACGTACCATGGTGTTTCACCTCTGGTTAGGCAGTCTTGAACCTGAAGTGCCAGGACCGGCGCAGCTTTGCCAATTTAAAGCATGTGGAGCCGTTCACGCTTCACCGGGCTGCGAAAACAAAATTAGCGATAAGGCGATGGGTATGCCCGCGCACTATTTGCTCGAGCTTGGCACGGCCAGACTGCACCGGCCGACGTCACGAGCAAACGCCGAACACATTTCGTACTAGGAAGAGGCGATTCCCGTGATTTGGCGAGCCCTCTTTGACCAGATGGGGTGAAAGGCCCAGCCAGCCCGGCGCAGCGCTCACTCACGGATGTCATGCCGTCCCGATCGGAGCTCTGAGCGCGAGGACTCTCGTGCGTGCGGCATTGGTGCGAGTGAGGGAATCTGTCACAAAACTGAGCTACCGTTTGTCTGCTGCCGTTTGGCGCTGCCGGACCTTAAATGCCGGCCGGGGCCGCCACCTGTGTTTGCGCGCCATACACTTAGGCGCCCTAGTTCCTAGTTCAGCTGGTTTCTCGGGGCGGCTGCACTGCCTCACACTCGCACGCCGCACACTAACCAGGGAACCTTTTCAGGTGTATAAATCTCCGATTTCGTTGAAACTTGAAAAATTTGAAGGTTATTTATGTAGAAATCGGATGGCACTTAAAATTTTCCTAAACCTCACAATAAGTTTTCTCCTATATAGGGTAGGAGTAGAGTGTTAAAAATAGATAGTTTTAATAAAATGTAAAGCAGTGTTCTTAAGGGTAGTTCGTCATAGTAGTGCTCTTTCCACCAAAATTTTGTCCGTTTTGCTCTATTTTGAGCTGTTAAGGCTTAATTTAACCCCTAGTAAATGTTCAGTTTAGGAAAATTTTCAAATGCCATCCGACTTCTAGGATAACCTTTAAATTTTACGAGTTCCAACGAGAAATCGGAGATTTACACCTGAAAAGGTTCCCTTGTAAGATCAGCTGTCCTAGGCGGCGCGCGCTGCCTGACTTTAGCGCACATAGTCCGTATTCCGCAATTCACACTTCTTATTCTGGACGACTCGCATGAGCGATTTTCTTCCCAAGTGCCTGCTGCTGGCCTCACCTCGCCTCGCGGCCTTTAGTACCACCCCACACCCGCCCAGAGGCTGCTTCCCATAACAGGATCGCCAATATCGCTCGTGCGACGTCCTTTTGGACACGTCGAGAGATAGCTCTCTATAGGCACGGCCACGCGGGGTATGGGGGAAGGGCGAGTCTAGTAGAAGAGCACACATTCACTGCGGGCGGGGGGCGGGAGGGGCGGGGCGGGAGAAAAGACAAACCCGCACGAGTGACACGGTGAAAATAAAAAGCGCTCGAGGGTCGAGGACGGCTTCATCGAGAGTCATTGACGGGGGAATGCTTTCCCCTCGGAGGAGATAACGCCCAGCTGAATGCTGAATGGCGGCACCGGAGGCGCGCGACGAGCGGCCGTCAATGGTGCGGGTAAATGGAGCGACTAAACTGCCTGCTTGTTGGGCTACAAAAGGCTTGTCGCATTGCCCCCCCTTCCCCCTCCCCCGTCTGTATCTCCACGCCCTGCTGCTCGCAGGACCCGTGAGGACTTCGACACTAAGCGGAAAATATTGCCTGGTGTATGTGGGTTGCGTGTGACTACTGACATGTGGGTGACTGAATCCTCGCGGGACCTTGAAATCCCCCCCCCCTTCCCCAATGTCCGGCGGGTGGCGCGGGGGCTGCAAGTGCATTAGACAACAATGGGCCAGGCGCCAACAATGCCTCCAGCCGGTGCAACACCTCGGGATGCCCAGCAGCAGCCCGCCGAGTCGAGCTGGACCACCGCCTCCTCCCCCTCCTATCTCTCTCTCCTTCTCACTCACTCTCTCCGTGTCGCACACACACACACACGCCTGTGGGCGACTGATGACAAGTTGTGTCTCACCAATAAACGCAAGAGACTTTCTGTTCCAGACTCAGCCAGTAGTTTCTCTCTGGGAGCGAAATCAAGTGGCTTTTCAGAAAACCAACGAAAATATCGTTGGAACAAAGAATTTGCTTTAGCTAACAATGAAATTTGTAAGGTTGTAGAAATCGCAAATAAAGTATCTTTCTCGTTAAAGTAGCGATTTTCTGCATGAAATGCTTCGTTTGTCATTCTACAGGACAATAGGTAGTTCAAAACACACCATCATAACTGGATAAACAGTGACGGGCAAATACACCTCGACTCATTTAAGAATTTTTGTCCGTGCTCTCAGTGACACCGTGCTTAGAAAGGAAAACCGCATTGTTCCGGGTGGAGGAGGGCGTCGTCCTTTGCCACTCGGGGCCCTGCTGCTTGACAAAAACAACACACTACACGAGCTGCGTTTACCAGTGGAGGGGCCTTCTTCTTGTCGCGGTTCTTCGCTATACTTTGCGGTGCTTTGCTGTACGTCGCGGTGCTTCGCCACGCCGCGCCACGCCACTATCGGACTTTCGCTCTCGCACACATGCAGTCGTGGCCGCCGCGGGCCTCGGTGCGGTGCAGCCGCGGCGCGCCCGCCCGGCGCCGCCCCCCGTCCCCGCGAGGAGGACGCCGACGACGACATCCGCGTGCCGCGCGACGCATTGTCGGGGACGCCGACGATACGGTCTGGGAACAGAGACTATCATCGCGATCGGTTCGTAATCGACACCTGCAAAAGTGTGCGCTGCTCGTCGTGTGAGCGATATAGCGAGGGACTTCATCCCGCCAATGAGTTGTAAGTTGTCGTTGTAAAATTCGTATTTGCCGCCAAGTTGTCGCTATAATAAAAAGTATGTTCGCCGCCAAGTTATCTTCGGAAAGCCTTTGTCGAAGTGTGAGAGTTCCCACGTGTCCCCTGCGTCCACCGGCGGCGTGCTGGTCGGCGCGCCGGCCGAGGCACCTGCTCTCTCCCCCGGCGGCCGGCGGCGCCGCGCGCACCTCCGAAATTCGGAGTCCGAATACGTCGTAATTATGAGGTCGGCGGCGACCTGGCGGACCTATTCCGTTTTAAGTCTCATTTTCTCCATTTCCTCCTCTAATCGCTCTATTCCCCGCCGCGCGACGGGTGGACGGGTGTGGGCCGCGGCGCGGTGTCGCCGCCGCCCAGCTTCCATGAGACGCGGGAGGATATAAGAGTTTGTGGCTTGCGGTGCACCGCGCCGTGTGGGGGCGTGGTGGGGCGTGGCGGGGCGTGGCGGGGCGTGGC
>NW_026270916.1:0-1560 GCF_000697945.3 Frankliniella occidentalis | reverse complement strand
CCCCACCACTCCCCCGGCCCCACTCCGGGCAGGCGAGGGAGATGAGCTGGTTGCGTACGCTAGCCCCCCCTCTCCCCTTTCTCTCTCATTTCCCTTTCGTTAGGACGAGCCACGCCTCAAACGGACCCAGCACGTGAGCCATCCGTCTTGTTGCTTATCGCCGGTCTCCATCGCATTGTCGCCGGTTTAGTTTGTCCCGCGCAGTGCTCGAGCCGAGCTTTTAGGTTATTCAATGAGCGCCTTTTTAAACAATAAAAGTGAAAAAAATAAATAGGGAAAGTTATTGTTAATACGCTCGAAAAGCAGAGGTAGGACTTGGTGTTTCTTAAAGGTGCTAAATTGCAATGCCTTTAGAAAGGCACGAAAGTGTCCAGACGCACTAAAATTTAGCACCTTTGGGGGCATTTGAGTGCCTTTCCAGGTGCGCAAATCTTTTAGTGCCTCTGTAAAGGCATGAAAGTCATTATCACTCCAAGGAAGGATGTTGATTGCTACCTTTGTTTCACTGTGAAAAATATCCTCGTCAATTTACGACATTTGTTGTAGTTTTGATTCACAAAATATGTCGTAAATTTACGACAGCCCATTCTTGCTAGTCGGTCAATTCCAAGTCGATAGGGAGTGCTTGTAAATTTACAATTTCAAATTGAATTTTTACGACTTTTATCATGGAAACCCGTAGTACCCCTTACGAGTATTTTTCACAGTGTTTTGAGCGTATCTCACTGCGCTGGTTTGTACCGAGGGTGAGGGGAAGCGTAGTTCCGTAGGGTCGTATAGGGGTCGAGCGCGGATTGGCATCGCTCGGTGACCGTCTTCAAAGGGCTTTGAATCGAGACTGTTTTCAGCCAGCGGCCACGCACCATACTGCTGGCGCGCGCTGGCCGACGAAGTGAAAATTTGCTGATTTAAGGGAAAACGTTCGGGCAGCGCGTTTGCGCGGAGCCTCGGCAGCGTTCGGTAATACACACCCGACAGCAGCGCGGCACCGTATACCCGCCGGGGTGCGCCACAACCAATACAGCAATGATTGCTGCAGCTCGCGATGATGATGATGCGGCTGATTGGCGGCCGACCTTGTGTGCATACGCCTGATTTGGCGTGACGGTGCCGGCGCCGTCGTTGCTGCTCTTTCCCTCCCCTGCGACACACGTAAAGTAGTTGTGTCTCTTGGCGGCGGCGGCGGCGGTGGAAGTGCAGCACACCACCGCAGGCCTTGGCGGCTAATGCTCCGATGAGACGAGGCATGGCATAGAGGCGCCGCGATGAGAGCGCGGGGCGGGGCGGGGAGCCACCCGCCGTGACAGACTCAGCCTCGGCTCTCTAGCCACTCTCGGCACGCATGCGATACGATCGCGCAGCTGGTGGAGCAGTGCTGTTTATTGGCCACCCAGCGGGCCATCGCCACCACCACCAGGGGATACCAGCAGCAACACTGCTATGACGAGTTCTGTCCCCCCCCCCTCTCTCTCTCATCGCCACTTTGTTTCCTATCCTCAATATAGGCTAGATGTGAGGTGAGAGAGCAAGAGGGGAAGAGAGAGAGAGAGAGAGAGAGAG
>NW_026270915.1:5160-5894 GCF_000697945.3 Frankliniella occidentalis | reverse complement strand
CTGGAGGCAAGAAGACCGGCCAAGGGACTACCCAAGACAGAGAAGATGGATTCAGAGAGACTAGATAAAGTGCTGGAAAAGGTCAAGAGGTCTATAGAACAAGGAAAAGAGAGCTGTGAGACGAAAAAGGCCAAACTAATGAAGCCAGAAGGAGACCCAAAGCTCAGACAGAAGAAAAGGGCCGCAGCCCTGAGAAAGGCTATAGCCCAAGGAACCCAAATGGTAAGCAAAAGTGCCCAAGTGAGACTCTTTTAGAAAGAAAAGGGGAAGGAGAGATACCAAAATTAGTATGTCCTGTTACAGAATTTGAAAATGCCCAAAGAAATCAAGGCTTACCCCAGGAGTCAGGCCCAGGCAGGCCCAAGCAGCCAGGGGGCATTCCCCGACCCTCCCAGGGAGGCATATGTGTTCCCCAATCACATCCAAAAAATGGTGGAAAGGGAAGTCCTGCTGCCTGTGAGAGAGGCATCAGGCTTCCCAATGTGTTCTCCATCCACATCTTTTAAAATGGTAGAAGACGCTCCAGAAATTCTGGAATCTCCTGGCTCCCCCAAAGAAGCTACAAACACTTCATGGCTGTGGGGCGAAGAAGAATGCACCATGACAGCAAGCCAATACATGAACTTGCCCAGCACTTCCAAATTCAGGCAAGAACGTGAAAAAGATTTGGAGTTCTTGCCACCAAAGATAAGGCAACATTATGCCAGCCAAGCATTTGTACCACCTATGGTAAC
>NW_026270915.1:0-410 GCF_000697945.3 Frankliniella occidentalis | reverse complement strand
AAAAATAAAGATTAAATGATAATCAGCCCGCTAGGATAAAGAGGGAGCAAGAATCGGTTAAGCAAACACTAGGAAACTCACGAAGCAGGGCTCCAAGCAACAGCCACAGCGGTAGAACAGATCATGATTGAGAAGGTAAGGCTCCAGGATGGCCTCAAACTGGATGAAAGAAGGCACTAAAACATCCCAATAGCGACTCTCCTGCGTCGCCTGAATACACTGAACACAGATCTGAAAAGAAAAACCACAAAACTTAGCTCAGGGAGCCGAAAAACTACGACTCGGAAAGCCGGAGGGACCCGGGTCCGGGGCGGGACGGGCAGCCCAAAAAGGACGCCATCCAGAAAGAAAGAAAATCACGGATAAAACACTTACTTTTTGATTTTCTCGATGGACGAGATTATGGCCGA
>NW_026270914.1:7158-7689 GCF_000697945.3 Frankliniella occidentalis | reverse complement strand
CATTTAGGTTTTCGAAAATTTCGGTCAGGGGCGTAAATAATGGCGGTGTCGACTACTGGGCCAGAAAAAGACATCTGTTCGAGAAGTCGACACTTACTTTTTTTTGAGTGTGTGCTCCCTTCAAACGGGCTTATTCCGACAACTACTAGGGCCCTTTGTCAACGTGAAATGTTGTTGGGATCGTGTGTCCTTTATTTTCTTGTTCGTAATACATCATAATGACATCAGTAAAGAACCATAGGTGTCAATACTGTGCCGAATGATAGTTTGCGTTCAGTGCCCCATTTCTGTGAAACATTTCTCTGGGAATGTGCCCTGGTTGCTTGAGAGAAGTGTTAACAGACACAAGGGTCGAGGGGGGGTGGGGGAGGGTGGAACCCAAATTTCACCGCCGCAGTCCGGGCGGCTGGCCGCTAGGGTGGAGTAAAAACCTGCGATTGAACAAGTAAGACTTGCGAAACAGTCCTTTCTGGTTCAATGTCTGACCTTCAACAACTCTCTAAGGGTTCGAAGTTGGGTCATTGAGGGAAA
>NW_026270914.1:0-881 GCF_000697945.3 Frankliniella occidentalis | reverse complement strand
CAGACAGACACACAGACAGACAGACAGACAGACACACAGACGCGAAACTTTTTGATCATCACTGGAGTAATAGGCTTCGCTAATCGCTCAGCCAATTAGTTTTGTATTTTTGTTTTTGTGTGTGTTTTTAAATGCAATAGCTGTCTCATAGCTGAGAACAGTTTTTCTTTGAGGAAATAAAAGTGGTAGCAAATGAGTTCTCTTTTGAGAACTTCAGGGAAGGGAACGGGGGTGTCTGTCTTATAGATTTCACTCAATAGTGTTTCTCTCTCCTCCGCTTTAAGGTCTACGATAGAGGAGGGAGTTTTATATCCCTTTTCAAAGGCTATGTCCTTACATTTGCTTAAGGTAAGGAACCCAGTAGTCGACAGTACACCAGTAGTCGACACCTTCCACTTTGCGATCGATTTCCCGCGAAGAAGTTAACGTTAGAGTCTCGCGCGTTTTTCCGGGTTGTAGCGCACTCTATTGAGATTATAATGAACCCATTGCCGATTCCTTGCCACCTGCGGGAGCCGGTTGGCTGGGAGCGCTTCACACAGAAGACTGCTTGTCGCGTCACATCGAGCCATAATTTTTTAGCTCCGGAGTAGTGGGCAGGTGTTTGCTCGGAAGGTTCTGTGAGGCTGCCATTCACCCAAGTGGTTCCGGAGGACGTTTGAGTTGTTGTCAAGTATTGAACAAGTAAGACTTGCGAAACAGTCCTTTCTGGTTCAATGTCTGACCTTCAACAACTCTCTAAGGGTTCGAAGTTGGGTCATTGAGGGAAATTGACACTTTTCACACGGAGGATACGCAAGTATACAGAACACTCTGAAAAGCTGATGTTTCATTTTCACCATCAAGCTTTACAGAGGGCACTGAACATATGCTGCCTCTCA
>NW_026270913.1:2525-3685 GCF_000697945.3 Frankliniella occidentalis | reverse complement strand
TGAAATAATAACTGAAAAAAATATTTTCATTCTTCACATATGCCATAAAAGCACAGTCGTGGAAAATTGTTCGGCCAATAGATGACGACAAGCGGTGGCGGTTGGGGGTATAGCCTAGAGAATGCCCCCTCCACGGCTGTTGCCCCGCCCCACCCCGCCGAGGCGAGGGGCGAGAGCGTCTGACTGACACAAAGCCTGCGCTATCAGCGCCGCCGAGCCGCGCCGGGCTTACGTGCGACACGCCCAAACTATTCCCATTAACCACAGGGATGAGCTGGGATGGCGCCCCTGCTGTTGCTGCACGCTGCTGCTGCTGCGCCTTTTCCCTCTATAATCCCCGGTGCAGATGTTGCCGCGGCCGCGTGGTCCTGACGCCACGCCATGCCACCGCATCGCTGTACGCCGTGCACCCGCGCTCAGCGCTTTTGGGCGTGTGCGACGACGCCGAGACCGCGGTGCTGCTGGTGGTCTTTCCTAGGGTGCGGATCGTCGTCGCCTCCTGCCCCGAGCGCGCTCTTCGGGGTTTCAATGTAAACGGCGGTCGCGACCGGCCACATTCCACGTTTTATAGGACCTTCTCTCCTCTCGCGGATGCCGCCGTCAGCGTTCGAGCCAACTGCTGCGCCCGCCGTGCACCCACCTCCTCCGCGGGGCACTTTCTTCTCCTTCCTCTGCTTCTTCGGGGCCCTCTTTGGCCGCCGCCGGGCGCCCCTCAACTCGAACGACATGGACCCCCGCGCGCGTAAAACTCAAGCGTACGACACACACTCACTCCGGGGAGTGCTCTTGCATATTTCAATATCCCCGCGACTACGGCCAGGCAGACGGGGAGATCACAGAGCACGGCGATGGCACTTGCGACTCTTTCCCCCGCGGCACCGCCGGGGCGAGGGCACGGTTTCTCCTCTCTGCCCGGCGTGAGTAGCGACACGGAGACAGACACACCTAAGACCCTGCTGCTGGGCCCGCCGCCGTCGGCCTGCATTGTAACAGGGTCACGCGGAGATTACCAACGCTGAGCCCTGGCATCATATCGTGAGCCCCGCCGTGACGTCTGCACGCCGTCGGCGAAGGTCAAGGGGTCGGGGCCGGGGGTCCGGGATCAGAGGTCGAGTGGTGGTGGTCCAGGGGCGGCAGGTAAGGACGTGCGAAAGCCCCCC
>NW_026270913.1:0-2475 GCF_000697945.3 Frankliniella occidentalis | reverse complement strand
CCCCCCGCCCTCAAACTGGCGTGCACCCAGAAAATCGCTTCCTTGAAATTAGCTTTGAATCAACACAAATTTACCTGAAATAAACACAACTAAGTATTCTTTTCGTCCTTTCTTTAATGAACAATATGCCTTAAGTTGAAGAGTTATCTTTGGTTTAAAGTATTTTTATCGGACAAAGACGCGCCCCTCGTACCCACCGAGTCGTATCGTCCCCGCTGGCATAATATCACTGCGTCACGCCTCGCCTCGTAACGTCGGGGCAGCTGGGGTAATAATGGGGTGATGCGAGCACTGTGAAAAATACTCGTAACGGTTACAGGAAAATTTTCTATGATAAAAGTCGTAAAATTACATTTTGAAATAGTAAATTTACAAGCACTTCCTATCGACTTGGAATTGACCGACGGGCAAGAAAGGGCTGTCGTAAATTTACGACAAATTTTGTAAATCAAAATTACAACAAATGTCGTAAATTTAAGAAGATATTTTTCACAGTGAGGTAATCACGGGAATCGGGGAGTAATTTGTTGCCAATCCGGGGTAATATGCAGGTCTATTCCGGCGGGGGTAATCCGTGGGTGATGCGTGCGAATACAATACCGTGGGTAATCCGTTGCAGTTACATTTCTAGATTTCAGAAGAGTCGCTTCCCTCCTTTGAGAACGGCCTGGCCAGGCCTGGCAGTTTACCCCCCGTGCGACTCTCTTCTATTGGCGTCTCACCCCACACAGCTCCTCCCCAGCATATAGCCAGCGCAGGACCGCGCAGCCCCCTTCCTTCCAATTTCGCATACAAATGACACTTCCCCGCACCTCGTTTACGACACAACGGGGCCTATCGTCTTGAGCGGGCCGCTGGACGCCCCATTGTGCCCGAGGAACGCCCCTTTTGTATCCGGGGGGGAAGCAGAGCGTGTCGCGCGGTTCACTGGACCCGGCAGCGCGTGGCAGCAGCGGCTTGCCTCGACTTCTCCCCTTCTCCCCCTCTGCGTCACACCACACACGGCAATTTCAATATACGCGCGCAGACACAGCGTTTTCCTCACGATTTGCAAGCGTAAGATTTCCGCGCACTCTGAGGGTGCGGGTGTGTAGACGTGTAGACGTGTGTGTAGACTGTGAAAAAATATCGTCGTAAATTTACGACATTTTTGTAAACTCGAATCATACTTTAAGTTGTAAATTTACGAGAGCACATTTTTTTACTCGCCAACGGATTTTAAGTCGATACGTACTGCATGTATATTTACGATTACAAATTGTAATTTTACAACTTGCGTTGAAGGAAAATTTTCCGGTAAACCTTCCTACTACGTATTTCTCACAGTGGTACACGTCACGTTCACGTTAGGAGGGCCGGGTGCCGGGGTAGTGCTCTGTTCACGAACTTTGTCCGTCAAACGGTTTCGGAGCGCACAAAGCAACAATGCTGTTTGGCTCGACGGCGGGGTCTCCGCGTACAGAGAGCAGCCCCTCCGCTACCTGGGTCCGAGTTCAACGACTGAGGACCGGGGGCCCCCTCTGCGCCCCGCGTGTTTGTATGGGAGCGAAGCACTTGGAAGTGGATGTCCAAAAAACACACACACACATCAAAAGCAGCGGTAGGGTGGTTGAACCGGCGCCAGCGTCGCGACGTTGTTGTTGCCGCCGAGCACGTCACAGCAGTGTAACAATAACGGTACCTCTGCACGCGAAGCGCGTTTTGTGCGGAATTCCCCGCGTGCCATCATTTTGTGCAGCGGGACAGAATCAACAAAACTGCCGCTAATCTGGATCCGCCATCCGACGAAACCAACGAGAATAACGTTGTGCCAGGCCGGCAAAAGCGCCACGCGCGCGCAGGTGTGTGGGTGTGTGGGGGGACGTGCACTAGAAACCCAGTTCCACGGAAACGCCCGGCCAGCCTCGTCCGAGAGCTCGTCTCTGCCACGCTGCTGGACCGACATGACAGATCCCCTCCCATTCCGGCCGGACACAAACGCCGAGCGCAAAAACTGGGTCGCCCCAGCTTCGTCTATTTCCGCGCGCGAGGCCGGGCCTCAAAAATTAGCCGAATTTTACATGCCGTGCAAATGATGATGAGGCCGCAGAAATATTTTCCACCCGTCGGCGCGAGGCTCACGTGCAACAGACAGGCGCTGCTGCTGGCCTAGATACTCACTGTAGAGAATGCACAAAAAAACGACGCGGGCGGGAAGGAGAAAGGATGTAACCGCTGTCATTAAAAAACACAAGAACGCTGCAGGCGGGCGGTGGCGGTGTCGCACCACCGGTGGCAATGAATGATATAAGAGAACCAGCCCGAAACGGAACGGGGTCAGCAAGCTCGGCTGGCCTTCCCCCTGATGAGATGGTCGGCCAACCTGGCCAACCTGTCCAGGGAGAGGTGCTGCCCGTCCTGTCATAACTGTCTGGCGGCAGGGCTGATGATGCCGAGAGGGAGAGAGAGCGGAAAAGGGGGGGGGGAGTGGGCGGG
>NW_026270912.1:7880-9268 GCF_000697945.3 Frankliniella occidentalis | reverse complement strand
CCCCTCCCCTCCCTCCTCTCCTCTTTCCCGCTAAACACACACATACACACACACACACACTGACACGTACGTTACGAGTAAGTGATGAGCACGCACCACCCTCATCATCACTAGTTACTTTCACTGACCGACGCCTCTCTTTCTCTCTCCCTCTCTCTCTCTCCTTCTCTTTCTCTCTCAAGACGACGCCGTGGTCCGTCGCCGAGCCGGTCGGCCCGCCTCTCCTCTGTGTTAGGCGAGGCCCCCCCAGGTGGGAGGAGCTGGTGGAGGAGGCCCTCTCTTGTCTGTCGTCGCGTCGACAACGACGACGACTGGTCACTTAATTACGGTGCCGTACCCTCTCCTACCCGTGGATGTGGACCTGCGCACTACAAAACGCCCGTCCGCCGTTACTAAAGTCTAAATGAACCACGATGACCGGACTGGCGGGGCGATCCTTTTGGATCTGCCTGGCGAAAGTGCGGCGGCAGCGGCGGCGGCGGTTTGGTCCTGGTTGGCACACGGTAAAGCGGAGTAGCTTGGGTGATCGTGGAGTGTTTTGGGATAGGCTGGCTTTGCTGCTGGCCGCGCCTCGCGCAAGCCAGATCGGGTATTGAGGAGATGATTATGATGGGGTCGGGAAGAAAGGATTCGTTTTCTTTTTTATGGCCCTTGAATCCAGTAAATGTTTAAAAAGTAATAAAGGTCGTATAAGTGTGTGCGACACAGAAAGTGCAAACTTGCTTTTCCTAATTTTGAGCGTGTTTCACGGCGCGGGGTGTAATGGTGGGCAAGAGATTTATCACTTTTTTTAAGCAGCAGCAGCAGCACATGTTAAAAGTAACCCTTGCGCTTGCGTTGTTGGTGACATCCTGCCTCCAGTGCCAAGGGCAAGAGCGTAAAGGGAAAGGGGAGAGGGGGAAGGGCGGCGAATGGCCACGAGTGCAGTGCCCCACGCCGGGCCGTGATGGTAGTCTTGCGTGTGGTATGGGCTTCGCCGCCGAGCTCTCCGCCAAACCGAGCTCAGCTAAAAGGCCCCTCGCTGCGCTTTCGGACCTTGTACGTCGCCCTGAGAAATGCTTCGAGGTTGTCTCACACGACGCTGCCCCCCCCCCCTCTCTACCCTTTCTCCTTTGCCTTTTGCCTGTATGGCGTTATTTACCCCCCGATAAGGAATAACGCACCTCCGCACCGGAAATGAGTCGGACGGTCGCGGCGTTGTTTACTATGCCATTACCCTCGTCATAACTGTGTGTGGAGCGCAGTGTAACACACTTGGGAGTGTTACGCACCTAACACCAGAAAGAAAGACAAACATAACTTTTTTCCACCCACGTATACCCACGTGTCGGAGCTGTGAGACATTTTAGACACCTAAAGACTGTGTACACCAGACGGAAAAGTCCCCC
>NW_026270912.1:0-7449 GCF_000697945.3 Frankliniella occidentalis | reverse complement strand
CCACCCCCACCGCCACCACCGCCGTCGTCGTCAACCCCGCTCGCCGCGGAAGGGACACCACCGCCGCCGCCACTCGGCGAGAGGCCCGCCCCCATCGGCCGAACGAGCAGCAACGCCAAGGCCTTCGAGGAGAAGGCGCGCGCCAAGGGCCGAGCGCAGGGCCTCAAGCCGGGCGAGGTGAAGGTGCACCGGCTCGAGATCAAGCACGTCCTCTTCGACGAGCCCCCGAGCCTGGACATCGACGCGCTGGCGCAGCGGACCACCTCCATCTTCATCGACGGCGGCAGCAGTTCCCCGCGCACCGACGGTGTGGCCGCGGCACCGCCACCGATGTCCCCGTCGACGCCCGTCGCCCCGGCCGGCAACAAGGTGACGATCAGCGTGGGCGGCGCGAGTCCGGCCGGCGACATCGACTACCAGTCCGTGTCGTTCGCG
Source organism: Frankliniella occidentalis (assembly GCF_000697945.3). NCBI lineage: Eukaryota > Metazoa > Arthropoda > Insecta > Thysanoptera > Thripidae > Frankliniella > Frankliniella occidentalis. The sequence goes on along the minus strand of NW_026270912.1, from coordinate 7,014 downwards.
AGGACATGCACGCGCGCCCCGACGACCCCCTCGACCCCGGCGACCCCGGTGCAGCCCGTCGTCATCCCCGTCGCCCACCAGAACCACTGCAGTCGTGTCGAGATCGGAGACCAAAGCGACGAGAAGCGGACGAGCACCAAGATGACTGTCAGGATCGGGCTGGCTGCGGACGCGTCGGACGTCGTCCTAAGATCGACGCCGCAATCACCTGCGACCCCGGGCACTCCGTTGACCCCGACAACCCCAGTACCCCTGGCAACCCCATCAACCCCGGCAACCCCAAAGACCCCGGCGACACCAACCCGGACAGCACCAGCGATACCGGAGCCGACTGTGGACACCCTGGTAACGCCCAGCCGGAAGCGGGTGGAGCCCAACGAGACCATCAACCTGCTGATCGCCGAGAGCGTGGACCCGGTGGACGCGGTGCGCCGCAACCTGGTGCCGCACGTGTGCGGCGGCACGTCGTCCGCCTCGGCCACGCCGACGCCGCCCTGCTCGGCCACGAGCAGCCGCAGCAACAGCTTCGACGAGTCGGACGCGGAGCACAAGCAGCTGCAGCGCAAGTCGTCGTCGTCCTCGACGGCCTCGCGGGGCAAGTCGGGCGCAGACATCATGCGCGAGGTGCTGAGCCTCCGTCACGACGCGGAGCACGCCGCCAGGACGGAGCGCGAGGAGGGCCGCTCCAAGTTCTACGTGTGGGTGGACACGGAGAACAGCGCCGAGGACGACGTGACCGTGATGGTGGGCAAGGACGACTTCAACCACTACGAGATGATCCGCGACCCCATCTACGAGGAGATCACCGACCACGACGACCACGAGGACGAGGACGTGCCGCCGCCCCTGCCGCTGTCGCCGCCGCCGCTCGAGGACAAGATGGCGTGCTGCAGGTACGTCAGCCTGGCGGCCCGCGGCCAGCCGCGCCGCTCGGCACCGGTGTGGGGCGGGCGGCCTACCCTGGGGTCGGCAGGCGCCATGGAGACTTCAACGCGGGCGGCCTGCGAAAACACGCTAACCTCTTTGTTTCTTGCCGTCAGGTCCATCTTCGAGGGCGCCTCCAAGGACGACATCCTGAGCTACCTGGTGGACGCCCGCGACCGGGGCATCGTGCCCGCCTCCTCCGAGGAGATGTACTTCGGCGGCGGCGGCTCCACGGGGCTCTGCGAGGAGGGCGACGATTCTGAGGGCTCGCAGCCGCAGCACTCGCGGCAGACGTCGCTCGACCTCACCGAGATCAGCTCGCGGGTGTCGCAGCTCAGCAACACGAGCGACTCGAGCGAGGACTCCGTCAACCTCATGGCCGCGGACGCGCACGAAGACAGTAAGGTGAGTTGGGCCGTCGGCTGTCCGTCGGCGCATCCGGCGCCCTTGAGGGCCGCCGCCCCCTTCCCTTTCACCGCGCTACCGCGCGGGTGCTACCGGAGAGGAGACAGTGTTGTCCTCTTTTACTGCCGCTTGTTTTTTCCGGGTCCGACACGACTGTTTCCGCTTATTACCTTAACGTCCAGGTGCGATGTTTTTGCCGACCGGGCATAGCAAGCGGACATGCCGGTCGCAAAGCAAGGTGCCTGCTTGATTGGTTGAGTGTGAAAACGGTTTATTTTGCTGTCGTTCTTTTCTTTCTTTTTTCCCGTTGCGTCTTTCCTGCGACATGGCGGGAGCGCCCCGCGGAGCGGCGGCCGTCTGTAAGCTTGCTAGCGAGAGTAATTTATTTGGTCCATGCGACCCGGCGGCCGCCTCGCCTCTTGGTTTTTTCAACGCCCGCGCAGAGAAAGCAGATCCGCGTCGCAGTGCGAGGGGATGACCAGGGAAATGGAGGGGGGTTGCAGTGCCATGGCGCATGAGACAAATGTCGAATTGTGAAATTTCTCCTTCATGCATGAATTACATGCATTGCATCCATTGGTAAGATCTCGATCGTGGGCCGTCCATCCAAATTTCAGGGGAATTCAAACTATTTGAAGGAACACTTTTGTATTTTTGAAATTGTTTTGTTTTTTTTTTTGTTTTTTTTTACCTTTGGCAGAATTTGCTTAGCAGCTTTTCTTCATTTCAAAAAAATATATATTTGTCCTTTTTAACTTGTTTTTTACGTGCCTATATTTCCAAGCGTGCATTCGGGGTCGTCGCGGAGGCAGACGCTTTAAAGGCCGCCTCACATGCGGCGGCGTTTACTTTTTATCTCGCGGGTGTAACGGTGACGCCGCAGTAACCCTCCTCTCTACGGCGCGACCTCGTCTGGCGCATATGGGAGATTAACCCGTTTCAGCGTTTAGCACCGTCGCACGGCTGCTCGGCTCTCTGCTCCCCCGTCGCGGGTCTTGTTCGCCGTGAAGGAGACATCTCATCCGCGCACATGGCCTGCTCCTAGACGCGCGCTCTAAACGTCTTACACTTTGAAGACGACTTTATACTACACGCGTAGACTCCGGACTACAGCAGCAGCAGCGCCGTTAGCTCCAAGGCGTGTGATGATCCTTTTTTAGTGGTGCTCATGTCGTTGTTGTTGCTGTTCCAGGTGCGCCGCGCCGCGGCCGACATCGAGCGCAACGACTCGGGCGTGGGCTCGGAGACGTCGCGGACCTCGAGGGCGCGGTGGCAGCAGCTGCCCGCCGACCAGCGCGACCAGCGCCACGGCTGCGAGGACTGCGAGATGCCCGTGGAGACGCAGGTCACCGACAGGTGAGCATGTGCGAAAAGGAAAAGGGATAGGCCTGCTGTTGCCTGCTGCTCGATAAGCACGAGAGAGTCGCACATAGCCGCGTGGCCGCCACTGCCCTTTTTGCGAGTGCGAAAATTTCTCCTCCCCCATCGTCGTCGTCGTCGTAGTCGTCGTCCTCTGCCCTTTGGGTGTCGGGAGCGCGGCTGCCGCCCCGCGCCGCCCCGCGCGCCGATGGCGATGTCCCTTTCGCTTCCGGCGTGACCTTCCCCGCACGAAGGCGATGCCCGTCGCGATCTCCTTGCCCGACCCGCCGAGCACCCAACGGGGCCTACAGCTCTACCTGCTCTACAAATTAAAGTACCCCCACCCCCTCTCTTTCACGTTCGCCTTCGTGCTTTTCCTCGCCAAGATTGTCCAAATAACAATTGAGAAAATAAGCTAGAAGAGGAGCGAGGGATAGTGGTACGTTTTCTTCTTCTGGTAGAGACAGTCTTGGGTGGGGAGTGCCTAAAAATCAAAACTGTGCGGTTAACAATTAATTAGTATGTATCACCATCATTTAGTGTATGTCACTAGTACTTTATATTGTTAGTGTGGCACTCACAGTCGCCGCGATAGTCAATCATCACATAAACCTTACACCGCGGTACTTTATCCTAGAGTAGTATAGCAGCAGCAGCATGTTGGGCGCCGGCCGGCTATATGGCGGCCGAGGCGGCCGTTCAGTGTCGCTTTAACCTTCACCTCGAGAGCCGCGAGAGTTGCTGCGGCGGGAGCGGGACGCCGCGCTTAATTGCTTTATTTGCAGAGACATAGTAAAGAGGTGCCCGGCGGCTGACCCGGTTTCTCTCCCCCTCCTGCTCCCTCTTTTTCTTTTTTTTTTTTTGTCGTGTTTGTTTTCGCTGAGCGGAAGGAGACGCGACGCCGTCGTCGCGCCTGCATTTCTCAGTCTTTGCGAATAACGTTTGGCGCGCCGTCTGCAAATAAGCAGAGCGTAGGCCGGCCTGCCCATATCGGGACGCGCGCACCGACCGACCGACCGGGCGCGCGCCCACGGCAGCGGCAGCAGCAGCTGCAGCAGCAGGGGCAACAGCAGCAGCAGCAGCAGCAGCAGCAGCAGCAGCAGCAGCAGCAGGGGCAGCAGCAGCAACATTACCAGCCGCGAGCGTCGCTGTGCTGAACGCGCGCACGGACTGTCGTGCACTCTCTGATTCTCTGATGCGAACCTGCGTGCAAAACTAGATGGGACTACAAGTAAAAACAGCGCGAGCGCGCAGCAGCGGTTGCGAGCGCGCCATACGGCCCCGCCGCCGCGGCGGGTCGTGCGTTAGAGAAAGAAAAACAATAAAATTGACGTTCTGTGGCAGGGTCGGTCCGTGCGCTGCTGCACGAAACGCCGATATCTTCCCGCTTGGCGCGCGCGCGCGTGGTCTGGTTTCGGCAATAACGCTTGATCACGCACTCGCGCACCCGTCGGGATCACGCGCTCCTTGTGGGCTGCTGCGGTCCAGGACGCCACGCTACGGCTCCTCCGAGCACACACACACAGACTTGCCTGCCCTGCCGTGTGTGTGTGTGTGTGTGTGTGTGTGTGTTTGCCGTTGTTATTCACTTTCTCCCAAAGTGCAGGACCCTCCGCGCCGGGTCGAGTCCTGCACAGGGCAGGGCGGGCGGCGCCGGGGTGCGATGGGGGAAATGGATAGAAGGGGAGAGGGTAGGGTGGTGGTGGTGGAGATAGACGGAGTCAGAGCGCGAGCAAAATCTGTAAAACTTCTCCTTGCACTTCTTTTGTTGGCCACCGGGCACCGGCCACCAGTCTTTGTGCTTGCTGCTGTCATATCGGGGTTTTACGACGAGTATAGGGGGAGTATAGAGAGGTGTTCCATAACAGGTGTTCCAAGGTTCCATGGGTGTTCCTCTATAGGGGAACCCGGAACGCACACGTCGCCTTACGACTATCGGTTCACAGCTTGACCGCAGATCGAAGCCGCGGTGGCGAGACTGTGACCGAGGGGCGGGGCGGGGCGGGCAATGAGGTGTGGGCCTGCGGTCGCCCGACCAGAGCGGAGGAGCCGCGCGACTCTCTGCGGCGCTGCTCTTGCCTTGTCCGAGGGGCGTGGTGGAGCGTGGCGGGGCCTCTTCAGATTGGTTTTGGATGGGGAGCCTTATTTTAATGACGTGTGAGTGCGTTGTTTTTGTCGTTTTGTATAAAACGTGGCCCTCGTTTCCTTAACAATTACATCCGCATCAGGGGAGGTCCAACCGACCGACCGCTTTTCTTTTTCTTTTGTTTTTGCGGCCACTCTGTAAGACATATTTTTTGATTAAAATTCAAGTTAATTTATCAAATGGTTCAAATATTTTTTTTAATAATCTCTCGGTGAATTCGTTGTTAAAAACATCATTGCGTGGGGGGTATTCCCTATTATGCTGGCACTAAGCCGCACTCCACACCCCGCCCGCCCTCGGCAGGAGTACTTACGGTCCAGAGCGAAGGGAGCACAAGTTCCCTTATCGGCGCCAGAAGCTTTGGCCGCCGCAGAGGGTTTCCGGTTATTACGGGCCCGCCCCGTCCGTCCGTCCGTACGTACCACGTACGTACGTGCGCGGGGGGGACAAAAGCCCTTGCGCCTCGCCGTGCGCCGCGCGCCCTCCTAATAGACAATGCGCCCGACCCGACATTTCACTCGCGCAGAGGGGGAAGGAATTTCTCCGTTATGCGCGCGCGCCAGGCAACAACTTGGGGAAGGAAGGAAAGGAAGGGAGCGCCGCGCGGAGAGGGGCGCGTGTTCACAAAATAAGGGCCCGGTCACGAATGTGGACCGCCGGGGCGGCGAAGGCGGGACCGCCGCCCTGCGCGCGGTCGGGGACCCCACCACCACGACGTGACGGCTGCGGCGGCGCTCTTCCAAGAGAGCGTTGACAACACTTCCCCAGAGCAGGGTTAAAAATTTTCCGGAATTTTCTCGGATTTCTTGTTTTGAGAATGCAAAAATATCTGCAGCTGAAATGAAAAAGCCCTTCTTTTTTGGTGCAAATTTGTAAAAAAAAAAAAAAAAGTTTTTTTTTTTTGCAACTGACAAATTTGTATTTGATGAAATTGTACTAGATGGAAATGGCATTAATTTGTTCCGAAGTTGTTGTTTTCTTTCTAGGAAATTACTTGTTTGTTGTTTTTCCTGTGCACCGACCCTTACCGGATTGCTTGTGTTTCAGCGGGCTCATGTTTGCGCCTCTCGTGTGCCGGAAGTGCGCCAAGCGGCGCCTGGAGCGGCGCGAGATCATCCAGGAGATCGTCGAGACGGAGGAGAAGTTTGCCGGCGACCTCCGGATTCTGCTGGACGAGTTCTACAAGCCCATGCTGGTGGCCGGTCTACTCGCCCGGGAGCAGGTAGGTTGTAGTTGCGGTCCCCCCTTCCCTCTCCCCTTGGCAGTGATGGCGCTAGCACACAGCTGTAAAAGTATATATTTTCGGCGTGGCGCTGCAAAACGCAGAGTTTTCGAAATGATAAAAATTGCGGCATTATTTTGTTGTTGTTTTGCCACTTGTTGCGTTGTTCGTACGCCACATTTGCCGGTCCGCCGCGCTCCGCGTGCCGTCACCCGGCCGCGACATGCCTCTGCCGCCGCCGTTCGCCGGCGTTGCGGTGCGAGGTGTGTTTTGGCCGTATCGAACGTGTCCCCGGCCTAGTTGTGGTGCCGCCCGGAGCCCGGACAGCCCCCCGGACCCGCTGGAAGCGCGCCAGACAGACATGCGCTGCTGCTGCTGCTGCCGGGCCATAGCAAACACCGTACCCCGCGGGACGGACCCGGCTGGTCGGGATGTGGACGAGTACTTTCATACTACACACGGCACCCAAGGCACCACTGCCACCACCACCGGCTGAAAAGAAAATGTGTCGCATAGCGAGCATTGGGCCTCCCGATTGTATAAGTAAAGTCACGCACGTCTGGTGTTGGTGCTAGCCAGGAGAGAAGCCACAGGTCCACGACAACACGCGCGCGCGGGAAACGAGTTTTCAATAGTAATTAAGATAGAGGTGCAAGTGGCTGTTGCTGCCGCTATGCCAGCCCAGCGCCAACGCCCTCTCCCCCGCCCCACCCCACCGCCGCCGACTTGTCATTTGGTTTGCAAAAGGCGGAGAGGGCGCGTAGCAGCGTGGCGTGGCGGCCGCTTAAAGTTCAAATTCATAGACAGTCGCTGCCAATAACCCCCGTTAAGGCCAACGGTCCGGGGGGACGTTTATACTCGCCTTATTAACGGTACCACTGCTGAAAATGCACTCAGAATTTTGAGAGTGACACTCTGAAAATTCTAAGTGACACTCTCAATATTCTGAGTGCTCTGT
>NW_026270911.1:6499-6864 GCF_000697945.3 Frankliniella occidentalis | reverse complement strand
AGGGTGTACCTAGCCCCAACCAATTGCCATCGACCACACTCGGAGCTACTCGGCTAGTCAACCCTGCAATAAAGTTTACTGCTAAGCGTGCTAAGGTGAGGGAGACGAAGATTGGAAGAAATAGGAACAGGTGGTACAGAGCAGGACGGAGTTAGCCCTAGCCCCGTGCCGGATAGGCCGGCCCGCCGCACTCTGGTGAGCCGCGGGGCGGCCTATGGGGCGGCCTGGTGCTGGTGGCCCAGCTAAACGGATGAAGCCGAATCGTTAGAGCGAACGAAAAGGTAACAGGAGGGGCGTGAAGGAGCGAGCAAGTGAGCGAGAGAGAGAGAGAGGGGGGAGGAAAGTAAGGGTGAACACGCGAGGGG
>NW_026270911.1:0-1478 GCF_000697945.3 Frankliniella occidentalis | reverse complement strand
CTTCGGGCGAACCGCCCCCAGGCCGAAGCCTTCCTGATGGCTTCGGGCGGGTCGCCCCTGTTCGGGCGGTACGCCACCAAGCACAGAAGCTCCCTCGCGCCGCCACCGTGAGGTGGAAGACCGGCGCTGGCAAGGGCACAGGGCGCGACGCGTACCGAGACGGATTGTGGAGACGCAACCGAACGACCTTGGCATCCGCCGCCTCCTCCAGCGAGGTGAATGGCCAAGTCACCCCGAGGAGGAGCACCCCGCGGAGCTGGTCGACCAGCTGGCTCGTCATCAACCCGCCAGCACTAAGCGTCACAGTCCTGCACCCTTACCCTACTGAAGGTCTCGAAGCGATGGGATGAGATGGGGGTGGCCGGCCTGGTGCACCGGTACACTCAGGCCAGCCCGCTGGAGGTGGCGCCGCCGCTGCTGGTCTCCAGGAGGTGCAGGATGTTGTCGAGGACTGCCTGCAGCTGGTCGGCGACCGCATTGTCGGCGGTACCCTCTCTGACCTGACTGATGCGGGGGCGCTTACCCGACGGGTCAACCGTCTCGACGTGCTCCGCGTTGATGGCGGCGGAGAGCGCGTCACCGTAGTTGGCGGGGCGACTGAAGCGGACGGCACGGCGCACCTCCGGGTCGGCGATGCCGTTGAGGAACGCCTTCTTGGCGACCGTCTGGAGCTCAGTCTCCAACCAGCGGGGGTAGGCCTCCCGCGCCAGGCGCAGAATCTCGGCTCCGAAGTCGGTTAGCGACTCACCGGACTTCTGCACACGGTGGTCAAGCTCGGCCTCGGCGACGACCTGACGCTGCGCTGGGTCGTAGTGCTCCCGGAGACGCTCGCACAGCCGGTCGTAGTTGGTGTAGTCGGCCGGAGGGAGGGTCTGGATGAGGTCCGCAGCACGGCCTTGTAGGGACTCCAGGAGGCGGCGCCCACGCGCCTCGGGCGAGAGCGACTCGGTGGCGCTGTCGAACTGGGCAGCAAAGACGGTCCAGGACCGTGTGCCATCAAACGTGGGTACTCGGCGCTCACCGACGCGGGCCACGTTCACGGCGGACAGCCGTTCCAGGGCGGCGGTGTGGCGCTCGTTGAGGTCCACCGAGGCGCGTGCCCACATCTGCAGGATTTCCCTGCTGTCCTGGGCCTCCTGGCGACGGTCGCGGCTCCGGGTGCGGCTGCGGCTGCGGCCGGCGTCCCGACGCGGCATGGCGACGGTGCAGCCGACGGCCCGGGGCGAAGAGCTGGCTAAGTCGGTGCTGGAACCTCTTGCCAATCCCACTTCTGACACCAATGTTAAGGGAAGGGCGGTTCGGATAGGCAAGGGTTTATTGGGCTCAGGAGCAGGGTACAGGATAGGACTGGTCGAGTCAAGGGTTGGGGCAAGAGTGCGTCGGAGCAGCCGGGGACCCGGGTAGCTAGGCAGCCGCAACAGAGCCAAGGGGGAAACGGCGCCGGGGGGAAGGGGAAGGGCTGGTCCAGAACCCCAACA
>NW_026270910.1:2939-4020 GCF_000697945.3 Frankliniella occidentalis | reverse complement strand
TCGGACACGTGCATCCTGGAGTGGGGGCGAGCCAGCGGGGCGGGGCGGGGCGGGGTGCGGCGAGGAACTCTCGCTTTCGGAGCCGCCCGCCGCGGGGTGTACCAGGGGGGACCGCGCCACTTGCGCACTGTGTGGGCGTGGGCTGTACACCCTGAGCCCGCGGGGACCGGCGGGGACGTGCACACGGCCGCGGGCGGCCGGGCCCCGGGGAAGCCCCGCTGTTTATGGGCCACACAACCCTTCCGCCTACTCTGCCCACCGCGTCCGCAGGTTGGCATTTGCTTCTAGTCTTTTCCCACGGAACTATACCCCTCCGACGACTTCCCTCTCACTCCCCCCGTACCCTACCCCAGCACGCCCTGCTTCTACCACGTCGAAGAGGCGATGACGGGTTGGACGTCACGAAAGGCGCCAGTCATGTCCAACACTTAGGAGGAGGTGTTCAAGCAAGCAGACCTACACAGCAAGGCGCTATGAAGATGTGCTAGTGCTGCTTGCTTCTGGCGATACGCATAAATAGTAGTTTTTTTGCTACTAGAACTTTGAAAGGATGTAGTACTCTGGAAGTGACAGTGACCGCACAGGTAGCAGGTAGGGTGGGGGTGGTTATACCAGACAGACACCTCACCCCTCCCCCTCCCCCCTCCGAGCCCTTCGGCCAACAGGCTCCAAATTAATGAACCGTGCTCTGCGACTCTGTGACCCCGATAAGTGTAATGGTCTGCCGGCCCGACCCGCCTCTCTCCATCGATCAAAGTCACGTGGTTGCAGCAGCGCCGCGAGACCAGACCGGCGCGGCAAAGCGGCAGAGGAGTGGCCAAAAGTGTGAGCGGGAGAGAGAACATACTGGAGGAGGGCGAGAGAGAGAACAGGTGCGACAGAATGGCCTGGGCATTCCCCGCTAGTTTGATACCCCCTCTCCCCCTCCCCTCCTCTTGCCACTTACGGCGTGCAGCAATTTGGTTCCAGGCTGGCCGGACCGACTCCAACTACAGCTACGACTGCTATGCAGGGTGCTGGAACAAACATCGGGCAGCAGCAGCGGTAGCCCTGGAGTGCGGACGCCGCCGCCCCCGCCGCC
>NW_026270910.1:0-2576 GCF_000697945.3 Frankliniella occidentalis | reverse complement strand
GGGGGGGGGGGCAAAGCTACGCCGAGATGATTTTGGACTGATACCACATGTACACGAATACTTTGTGCTCACAAGCGGCAGCCACAACAACAGCAACAAGGACTGCAGGGAGTTCGGCCGCGAAACAACTCTGGAATTCTCATATCCGGGGCGGCGAGGCGTTACGAGGCGTGGCGTGGTGCGGAGTAGTGGCACTCAGGTGTAGTGGACCCCGCCACCACCACCCCGCCCGCCTCTAGAGAGAGAGACCTGTGAGTGCCAACGCCACGTGAGCGCTCTAGGAGCGCGTTAATGCGATGGAAATCTGCGGGCGCGGGGCGCGGAGCGGACGGGGTGGGACGCGCGAGGCGGGGCGATGGGGCAGCGGTCATCAAACCCGAACGCCTCTCACACACGTGGACTAGCAGCACACGTGCGCGGGAGTAGCGGCATAGGGCCCCCACGTGTGTGTGTGTGTGTGTGTGTGTGTGTGTGTGTGTGTGTGTGTGTGTGTGTGTGTGCGTGCGTGCACAGTGTGCAGCGAGCGCGCGATGCGTTTCCTCCCGCAGCACTGCTACCTGCAAGGGGCACGGACGGCGGACGGGCCGGGGCCGCGGCACTATGGCAGGTCGTCGTACAGGCCATGTGGAATAATTAATCCCCCACACACGAGCCCACGCCCATACCCCTTTAGCGGCCGGCTCACCTGACTAATGAATGCCAGAGTGCGTATAGCCAGGGGTTCGCGACCCGAGGCCGAGGGGACAAGTTGGATAGGGAACCGAAATACTATCGTGTCCCGCGCGGCCACCGGCCGCAAGGACCAGGAAGTGAGTGACACACGCCTCACAGTGTGCAGGGTCTATTTGTACGAACCAATTACGAAACAATTTTCGGGGTGTGTGGTTCTCTGATGACAGCCCTCCACGTATCGCGTTCAGGGTTGACAACAAAAGCTTTTTTGAGGCAATGATCCGATTACGCAACAGGTGAAAATGTTACCGATGGAAATACACGTATCATGATCTCCCAAAACAGATCCGGTCACCCTCGTATGCATTCTTTTCATCATCTTCCTATAAGTCTCCGCTACATTTCTTTCGAAACAGATCGTTGATTTTGAGGTGACGGCCAAAAAGTACAAACGCGGTGACTGCGACATTCGTCGTTGTTTGGAGTCATGAAAAGGGCGGATTAAGGGATCATCCAGAGAAAGTGCGCCCGTCATTTCGCCGATACGAAACTGCCAAGTTGAGCCGATATACGCGGCAGGCTCTCGTAGCGCCTGGTGGGTAGGCAACACCTCGCTTGCAGTGCGTGCGTGTACTGCGGGGTGGCCTATCCCGAGTCTCGCAGGCGCCGAGCTCCCGTGTGTCATTTTGCCGAAGGGATAAATCTGATGAGAGAGAATAAAAACGGTCGTACTTTCCGGACGGTCCCTTTAGTACAGCCGAAAGTCGGCCGGTCCAGCCCGCCCCGCCCCGCCGTTTGATAATGCGCGGCGAGTTAACGACAGATAGCGCGACACGCGCCGCCCGCACGCGACCGTCTGTCTGCAGTCTGGTGTCCGAACTGAACGTGCGAGCGCGGGCAACACAAAAGTGTGCGAATATCGCTCACCTGCAGGTGAGTGAAAAAACACACTTGCAGGCGTACGACAGAATTTTCACACACCTGCATATCTGTGGAAATGGCTACCTTTTCAAGTATACGAATTTCTAGTCGATCATCAACAACAAGTTTGGGACTATTTTGACGCACACCTGCAGGTATGTGACGTGACATTCGTACACTTGGATTTTTCCAGTGTGTGACCTGTCGCCGGCCCTTCGACTTTCTGAACGCTTATGAACCTCGCAGAGAGAGCGAGTAAAGGACTCTGAGGCGGCCGGCGCGCGGGGGGAAAGCGCGGGACAAGCAGCCGTTCTGCCCCCGCGGGCTTCCCCGTATGGAACACGAGGGAGTAACGCGCGCACGGATCACCTAACCATCCTGCGGTCGGTCAACAATATGCGTCCTCGTGTATACCACTGGCACACGTGGGTAAGTGCCACCATGGTTTCGCCATCATTACTCCGCATGTAAACAGTGGCAGTACATCAGTATCACCATCGCCTCCACATGACTAAGGACTAAGGGTAGTTACTTCAGAACGCACCACGGCCAAATTCCATGCCATCTTTATAGAATTAACATGACGCGGCCGTTTTCTGCGCCTCACACAGCATACATCACATGTCACCATCAGAATCGCTGGGATGCACATTCGCACAAGCAAAGACACTCCGCCTCCTGCTGTCACTCACCGGACGACAGCGAACAACGGCGGCGGCGGTGACAGTGCCGCGAGGGCGGGCGTTCCAGAGAAGCACTTCTTGTTCGCGCAGGGGCGGCACCGTCGCACCTCTTGTCACGCTCGTGGACCGCGCGGGTCGGCTGCTGCTGCTGCTGTTGACACTTTGGTTTGACACTCGCGATGTGCGAGACGCGGGGCGTGTTTGCCTGAGCGAGCCGGCAGAACAGGACCGACCCGCGTGCGGCCGCGATGCGAACTCGACTGACTCACCGCGAGAGGCGGGGCGGGGCGGGCCGCGTGG
>NW_026270909.1:6059-6398 GCF_000697945.3 Frankliniella occidentalis | reverse complement strand
AGATTTCTTTCATTTGAGATTTGGACACTATCACATGTAGGCTTGATCAAAGCGGAATTTTGAGCTGAATACGAAAATATCAGTTGTGCAAACCTTGGTTTGCTCCATCAGAAAATATTTGGGAAAAACTAAAACGTTAACGATATTTGACTGTAACGCCCCTGGAAAGGAGTTAATTCACAACTTGGTTTTACCAGTGTGCGTAGGCTTGTTATGGCATGTTTGACTCACAGTGATCATCTGGGCCAGCGCACTTCCGAGATTATTCGTAGTATAGCCGGGAACTCGGGCTTCTGGTGGTTCATGCCCACCCCTCTCGATGAGCAGCACCTTAACACT
>NW_026270909.1:0-879 GCF_000697945.3 Frankliniella occidentalis | reverse complement strand
CTCGCTGCCCGCGCGGACGCGCGATCCCGGGAAGGGGCTGGGCTGGCGGCGATGGCGTAGGTAGCGAGGTCCGGAGGCACCTACACGCGACGCCACCGACGTCACGTTCGACACCCCTGGTGGCCCCGAAGTGAATAGTGTTCAATTTGAACAAGAGGGTCAGTTAACCTGCATCTTTTTCCGAGTCCGTCGGTTCCAAATTTGTGGCGATCGCGCCCATAGACCCGCAACATGGATGTGGACCATGCGTCGAGGCGGGGTCCCGGCCGGCACAGTACCCTCTACCCCACGTCTTAGTGTAACAGTGTTTCGTGAGATATCGCCAAGCCTCTACCCGAGACGTGTTCTGGCGTACATCTATATAGTACACTAAACAAGACAACAAAGTTTTCTGTATCAGGCTCTTCTGAATTGTGTTACATGGGTAGAAAATTCATTAATCTGACCGAAATGTTCCAAACTTTCGTAACAGATACAACACTGGTAAAAAATCCTGTAACAAAAGACGGCAAAGTACAGGAAAAGTACATGATTTCCGTACAAGATGAGACATAAGTCATCCGTCCCCATAGGCTCCATTTTAAAAATTCTCCGCACTCAACAACACTCTACTCATGCGAGTACGGGAGACCAGGCAAGTGTATGACCTATAAGACTGTGCGAAAAAATGTGGTATTTTCTAACAGCGAAAATAAAGTAACGTTGGATACAATTTTCTGTAAATAAGGAGACCTAGTTCGCGCGGTCTCTGGGAGCCACGAGTCCCCGGTAGCATTACACCGGTTCCAGTTGGCCTCTTAAATGGTTCTATTCTACACCAAGAAAATTGTTCCATTAAATTAACTGAGAATACTAGATCAATACAAATTTAGGATATGA
>NW_026270908.1:2023-3043 GCF_000697945.3 Frankliniella occidentalis | reverse complement strand
GATGTGGCGTGAAAGAAAGGCTGCGGGACAACATTGTCGTTAGGGGTGAGGGAGGGAGTAGTGCCGTGGCGCGTACTGACCCCCGTCTTGCCCGCGCCGCACAGGAGAACTGCTCGGAGCTGGAGGCGCAGGTCGAGGCGCAGGTCCGCGCGCTCGTGCTGGCGCTGGAGGAGCGGCGCGCCTCGCTGCTCGAGTTCGTGCGCGCCGACCGGGACGTGCGGCTGCGCGCGCTCCGCGAGCAGGTGACTCAGTGCACGGGCAAGCTGCAGCAGACCACGGGCCTCATCCAGTTCTGCATCGAGGCCCTCAAGGAGACGGACCCACCCGCCTTCCTGCAGGTAAGCACTAGCTAAGACAGTGGCTAATATGGGATAGATAATAATTTTGCTCTAGCTAATTTCATTTTGCCAATTTTTGCTACGGAGCTCTTTTTGCTACGGAGCTCTTTAAGCTATGTAGCTAATTGAAGCTATGTAGCTAATTTTAGTTATGTAGCTAATTTTAGCGATGTAGCTAATTTTAGCTATTTGGCCAAAAATTTTAAGCTATTAAGCTATTTGGCCAAAAAATTTAAGCTATTAAGCTATTTCGCTATTTAGCATATGTAGCTAACTTTTAGCTATTAAGCTGTTTTTAGCAACTCTGCTAAAAATTTACTGTACAGCTAACCGATTTCGATGGTGTCGCACAGGTCGGCTCCATGCTTATCACACGGGTGGCCAACGCGGACCTGACCTGGTACAAGGACGTGGCCACGCAGGCCAGGATATCGCCGCACGCCGACCTCACCTTGGACGACCAGTCGGCGCGCCGCGCCATCACGCACCTCAACTTCATCCAGATGAAACGTGAGTCCCGGGGCGGTGCGAGTGAGGGTGGCAGAGACAGAATGGCGATGATTGCGTAGCCGTCGTATAGCTGGAGGGAGAAAGGGGATGCCTCTCGAATTATCTGTTCGATAAATGTTACGTGCATTTATTTCCACCGTATTGTTCCCGACTGCTCGTGGGTTCGAGGAGG
>NW_026270908.1:0-371 GCF_000697945.3 Frankliniella occidentalis | reverse complement strand
ATAGTGGCGACATACATCGTTCGAGACCCGTTGAAAAGTCTGTCGCCATTTCATCGCTTGCTTCGTCGCGGCGATAGTGCTCGAGCGATGTCGCCGCCAAGTTGTCGAATCTTTGTCGTCAGGCGACATCGAGGCGACAGTGCTATTTGTGCCAAACATCATATCCGTAAAACATCGCCGGCGATATCGCGGCGAAAAATAAAAATCGCCGGCAATTGCCGGGCGATAAACCCTGGATATGTATGTGCTACCTGGGTTGTACCATAACACATGTAATAAACACTGATGATAATGCTTATTGTAGCTAACGCGTGTATTGTAAAATGAGATTTTTTTTTTATTTGCTTTTGTAGTTTGAGTATAACACGGTC
>NW_026270907.1:1627-2908 GCF_000697945.3 Frankliniella occidentalis | reverse complement strand
CTCTCGCTCTCTCTCTCCCCCTTGATCAGCACGGCACAAGCAGATCCTGCTCCTGTCAGCGCGCTCTCTTAGCACGCGCGAGGGGGCAGAGAGGCGCCTTCCCCTTCGCCCCCGCCCGCCTCTCCCCTTCTCACCATGATGCCAGCTGGCCTGGAAAAGCTTATGCCTCCAAACGCGCACCGTCGTCGACGTCGACTCGTCGCCCAGGCCGAACCCGTCCGTCCCTCCGTCCCTCCCTCCCTCCCGGCCCAGCCAGCGCCGCGGCGGCCCCTGCGGCTGCATGTCGGCTCGGCTCGGCTCGGCCAGGCTTGCACTCGGGCCGAGCAGCAGCGGCAAAGCGGCAGCTGTACTGTACTGCAGCTGCGATAGCATCGCTTGTATCGCCGGCCGGAGTCGACTCGTCCGCAGCGCGGCCGCCGCGGCAGCAGCAGCAGGCCCGGATACGCCGCGCTGCGCCGCGCTCCGCCTGGAGGTCAATTGTGTCAATTAGTAATACAATTTCTCCCAGCTCTGGATCCTTCTCCAGGAGGAGGCCCGCCCCCGCCCACTCCTTCCCTCCTCCTCGCTATGCGGCGATGGACTTTACGAAGACCCCGCCGCCGCCGCGCCGTCGTTGTGTTTCGAGGGGGCCGGAAAGGGAGGGAGGGAGGGAGGGAGGGAGGGTGGGGAAGGACCCGACCATCAGCCTTGCGCGGCGTTTTGAAATTGAAATGAGTTGCAGTCCGTTTCCCGAAACACGCCCGCCCGCTCCGGCCCCGCTGCCCCGCTGCGCGCCGCCGCCGGTCGACAGATTGAGCCTCGATAGCGCGCGATGCACGACGTGACGGTTCTGTTTTCCTTTCTGCCCGCAGGTGAGTGATGTGCGCCGCGCCCGCCCCGGCAGCCTGCGCGGCCTGGCCTGCCTGCGCCCACCGTGCCGCGGGTGAGGTAACCTCCCCGTCCTGCTGCTGAGCCTCGCGGCCTGGCGGACAGCAAGTAGTAGCCATCCGAACGTCCTGGGAATGTTGAAGTGAAAACCTCCTCAAATGGCTGATCAGACGCCCTTCTGCTCTGCCGCTTGCTTGCTTGCTTAACAGTCGCACGCCACTCCGCCGCGGCCGCCGCGGGCCTAACTAACTTAGAGCGGGCTCGAGCGCACGACGTTAACGCATGGACGCGAGCACTTTCGGCAATGGCCGGGAAGGTCATGGAAGTCACGCGGCTCCGTTACGAATTAGGTTGGCGCGGCGGCGGTCACAGCTGTTTCCAGTGAATAAACGCTTAGAGGGGCCGCGGATCAGC
>NW_026270907.1:0-351 GCF_000697945.3 Frankliniella occidentalis | reverse complement strand
ACGTTGCTGTCGTAACAATTCGAAGGCAGCTACGAATACAGCTGCCAACATCTAGCAGAAACAGCAAGCTGATTTGCTGCATTTACAGTTCTTGTAACTTTTGACCCGGTCCGTGCCACATCGCCATCACCGTTCCCACATTTCACCAAGTGAGGGGCACGGGCCGTTCCCACATTAACCTTCTGAGTTGAAGTGTTCTTATTTACTGATATGCGCATTCATTCCTAAAATTAATTTGGACAATCTATTCCGCCAGGTCCTGTTTCTCCGGTTTAGACGTGTTTTGATTTGTTGTTTCGAGTGATGAGTTATTGAGTGCGTGCCGCGTTGAGGTTATGTTTGGTTATGGAC
>NW_026270906.1:5223-6791 GCF_000697945.3 Frankliniella occidentalis | reverse complement strand
GGTGTGTTGGGCGGGCGGCCCACCCTGAGCGCCTGAGTGTGCCGGGGCTCGCACTAGGCAACGTCTGGAGCTCAACATAGCCTGGTGGCATTCCCCCCGTCGGCTCGAAGGGGCAAGAGGGGCTTCCTTGGGGAGTGGAAGGGGGCTTACCTTCTCGGCCAGCTTGCTGTCAAGCGTTCGCTTCCGGGACAGCACGGTGGCGGAGACGCGGTAGCCGATGGGGAGGTCCTGGCACGACACGATGGCGGCGTAGTTGTCGTAGTCGGTGAGCAGGACGGTGTAGGCGGCGGAGCCGGGGTCTGCGCAGGTCACGGACACATGAGCAACACTTGTGGGTAAAACTCTTACAAACTACACCCGGTGAGAAACGACGATATCGTTCCGACATTTTTTTTTCGGCAGGCATTTCTCACTGGGCGGGGCGTCTCTGATACTCACTCAGCGAGTACTTGACTTGCAGGTCGGCTTTGCTGGTGGCGTTCTCGCGCAGGGTGACCTCGCCGTTGTACCTCCAGCGGCCGTCCCTGGAGGTGAGCCCCAGCACGGCGTGCACGCTGGACTGCTCCAGCTTGAACACGCCGGGCCGCTCCGCGTCCAGCGCGTAGTTGTTGACCAGGCACTTGGCGGACGAGGACGTCTTCTGGTAGACGAACCAGTCGCCGAGGAACTTGGTCATGTCGAAGTCCTTCTGGGCCGCGTAGGCCGGGCAGCTGCCCGTGTGGTAGGTGTGGCCGGCGGCCGCCGCCACCAGCAGCGGCCCCATCAGCGCCAGCACTGCCCCTCGTGCCATTGTACCTGCCAGGAAAACACTTGCTTATCATCAATTTCGTATAGAAACATCCCAAGACTATCACGAGGTGGCATAGTTCTTGCTGTCGTCAAAATGGTGTTATCCATAAGAAGGGCGTCTTCGTTCGGTTGGGGAGAACCCGAGTCCAAACAACATCGAACTTCGTCCGGAAACGCCCGCGTCCCCCGCGAGGCTGCTCGTCCAGACCATCCAGACCATCCAGACGCCCCCTGAGGCCGCTGCTCGCTCGCGGTCACGCCGCCGACACTCGGGGAGTTATGTGAGCCGTGTGACTTCCTCCCCCCCCAGTGGTGTCGCCGTGTCGCGCGCGGGTCATGCGCGCGTCGCCGGCCGGCCGCCGTTTCCGGTCTGGTGGAATGGGATTTATATGGGGGGCAGGGCCTTTTGTCGCCGTCTTGAGGAAGGGAAGGACGCGCGTTGTTTACGACGGACTGGGTCACGGCAAAGATGCGGGGTGGGCAAGCGGCGGCGGCGTCTGGCGTCGCTGGAGGTTGGAGCTGGGAAATGGCGGTCGGACACGATATCGATTCGATGTCGCAAGGACCCGGCCGCGTGGTAAATGCAGGGAAGTCCACTCACAGAAGACTCGCCTCGGAGTCAAAACGATGTCGTCTCGATCCCGCTCGAGCCGCTATAAACCTTTTCGGTATCGTTTGTTGCGGTCATTTGCGCACTAGGCTATAGTACGTCCTCTATGGCAAGGTCTTCCCTCTCCGTTCTCCTGCCTAGAGTTCTACTCTTGCCTAGAGTTCTACTC
>NW_026270906.1:0-489 GCF_000697945.3 Frankliniella occidentalis | reverse complement strand
ACTCTTTTGTCCAGAGGTGTTATTCCAGAGCGCCGTCTCACGCTATGACTTGACGGAAAGGTTCCCCTCCCCTCACACGCAACATTCCAGATACCCGCGCGCGCCCTGAGTCGCAAAACAAAGTCACTATTGAAGCATTGACTCCCTTTTCCGGACGATTTTACGCAAAATCCGCCAGCCTAATAGCACTCATCTGTAATTTTGACAACTCGCTCGCACGTCACCAAATCACCTTCGGTCTCACTGACGTCACCTTTCGTGTTCTCGCACTTGGCTCCCTGCCGGGGGCCGGTTGTGTATGCGCTGCGCCGCTCACCTGAGTGTCGTGCAGAGCTGCTGGTTCGGTCTGCTGTCCTGTCGCCTCACCGCCGCAGGAGTTCATCGTTCCAACATATTTTTTTTCGGCAGGCATTTCTCACTGATACTCACTCAGCGAGTACTTGACTTGCAGGTCGGCTTTGCTGGTGGCGTTCTCGCGCAGGGTGACCT
>NW_026270905.1:5152-6278 GCF_000697945.3 Frankliniella occidentalis | reverse complement strand
GGGGAGAAGGGGCTGCGGGGGTCGCGCGGCGGCGCGTCGTGGTGCCGTGCGGGTGCTGATCCCCGACGCCGTTCAGAGGTGAGCCCCCCCAACCCCCAACGACCCGAAGACACCTTCTCCGCCAACTATGCTCTTGCTCCACGGTCAACCTCGTCCAGCCCGTCGTCACGTTGCCTTGCTCCGAGGCCTCCAGCTGCCGCGGTCCTTACCCTCGCAAACTCTATGGAAAACGTCCTTCCCCTCGCCACCGCCAGCTCCATCCAGGACATCGCGGAGAGCTGCCCTGGTAGCGCCGGCGTGTGGCTCCGCGGGGCGCCGGCGTGGCGGGGCGTAGCCGATCGGAGATGATCGACACCATTGCGACGTGCGCCCGGCCCGGGCCGCGGCGATCACTCGCGTTGATAACTACTTTACGTTGTTATTATTTACGCCCAGCATGGCTAGAGACTGCGAGCGGGGCGGGAGGGAGCGATACCAGAGTGATTATTACATGACAGAGTACAAAATGGGAGCGACTAACAGCGGACAGTGACGGGACATGTCTGCACGCTGGAATTGCCTATAATGTGCGAATCGGACTGGAATTGCCTACCCAGTCGACGTCCCACTCGTTCGAAATGTCTCGAAAAGAAAACCCTTTCTGAGGGAGCAGGGGGTGGAGGAGGTCAGGCATGACCACCGCATCATCACCACCTCCGCTCCTGGCGCTGTGCACATCCACGGCGAGTGCTGATGGTTTCTGCATGAGGTGCCACCGCGGGGACAGCGTGGGTGGGGTAAGTGCTGCGCCTCCTTCGCACTCCAGTGTGCGATGCCTTTCCCCCTTTTCTTAATTAGCGTCTTTGCGCTGGGCGGTTTACGTCCGAAGGCTTTTATCGCCATCCAGGTCGCTGCATATTGGCTCGGCGGGGCGGGGGGACGTGCTCTGCGCTGACTCATGGTCGCGGTGCGAATAAGCTCGTCTGTTCCACGGCGACCCCACACACCGCACACCCCCCGCCACAGCCCTGGGCTGCCGCGCGCCCCGCCGCCGACTTTGTCCGAACTGCGGGGCGTGGCGGGCGCGGGAAGCGGAAAGCTCTTCTTTTCTTTCCCTGCTCCTTCCTGTCTGGCGGGGCCGGGGCGG
>NW_026270905.1:0-3495 GCF_000697945.3 Frankliniella occidentalis | reverse complement strand
CCCGCCCCCGCGCACCACCCCCGGTAGGCGGCGGTAGGTGTGTCAGGGTCCGCGGCGGGTGCGTGCGTGCAAGCGGGGGCCGTGTCACCGGGCCGCGGAGGGCGGCACCGCTCGCCCTTTAATATATGTCCCCTCACCCCCGAGCGACCACCACCACCTCGGGCGCGGTACATACACCACACCATATCGCGAAGTACAACTGACCCTACGGTCTCCTGCGCTCCCGGCGCACGCCGCACCCCCCGCCGCCGCCACCGCGCGTGGTTCCATATCACACACCTTTAAAACACTCTCCCCGCCCCGCGCCACCCCCGACCCGCTATCATAACACTGTTCCGCTGCTGCCCGGTGTATTATTGTTTTTGCGCGCGGAAAGTAATACCGGGCGGAGGCGGGGCGCGGCCCTCTCTGCTGCCGGCCTGCATGACGGACACGTTAGCGGTGTTATTGCGGTTCTACTACTCTCCATATCGTAGCACCCCTTCCCCTTCCCCTCCCCAATCTGGCAAGAGGAGGCGAGGGGGTTAGGGCGGACGCGGGCAGCAGGAGGAAGAAAGGGCGAGCGAGCGGATCGAACCTGTGACATGGAACAAATTAACACCCCTGCGGCCCGGGCTGCGGCTGGACGAGGAAGTTGCCAGCAGGGAGGGGTGCGGCGGCGCGGGGGCTGGGTCGGGCCGGGGGCGCTGAGGAGGGGCTGCTGTTGAGCAGACGAGTTTTTCTTGAGCCCGTGCGCTGCTGCTCCTGCTGGCCCTGAATTATTTGAAGGCCGCCGAGTGGTGAGCGTTAAACTCGCGTTAAAGCCCCCTTCTCGCGCGGTCCTGCCCGCCGCTGAGGACCACCGGCAGCTGTTTGCTCGCTGCTTGTGGCGCTTGCCGTCGTCGTCGTCGTGTGCATGCGCTGCTGCAGGCCTCCCTCGTGCAGTGTGCCTCCCCGCGCGCTTGCTGCTCAGTGTCCTCCGTGCTCGTGTCACCCGCTGTCAGCGGAATCCCTCGTCGATGGAGGGCCTGTTCAGTTGAGCGCGCGCGCGGGGCGGGGCTCCTGCCCTCCCTGGCCGGGCCGGGGCCGCGGCGAGCTCGAGAATTTGGTGTCGCGTGAGGCGAAATGGTGTTTGAGGCGGCCGGGGCGTGGGGCGGGCCATTAGCGCCGTGCTGTATCCCAAACCGACTACCCCTCCGGCCCCTCCTCGCCTCGCCTCTCCTCGGCGCGCTCCCTCGCATGGCTTTGGACAGCGCGGGCTCGCTGTTCAACCCAATCTAGTCCCCCGCGCCCTGCTGGCGTAAAGCCTCTTCCAAGGGCCGGGGGAGCCCCGCGCCGCCTCGCCGCTTTGCCGCCTGCTCACCCCACCTCAGCCAACCCCCACCCCACCCAACCAGTCGTGTCGTAGAGCAAGGATCATCCCCGGCACGAGTCCTTGCTGATCGCGGCGGTGTTTTAGCGTACGTAGCGTGCGCTCCAACGGGCCGACAGTCGGTGTCCATGACGTGGGGGTAGGGGAGGGCGACCGCGATGACGGGCACGGGATGAGCAGGAAGTGGAGCAGCGGCCGTGCGGGCGGCGGCGGGACCCGCAGCAGCGCCGCGCGACGGCCCTTCCGTGTCGAAGATCGATCCTCTCGAGCTTATGGTCGTCACGCCGTCATCGGCCGGCGCGGCGTGACTCAGGCAGGCTGTCACGGCCGTGCCGGTGGTCACGCCGTCGCGCGTGCGCCGGACCCCTCGCCAGGCACGTCCCAACACCCGGCACGTCGTCGCCGACGCCACGCCGCTCCACGGCGCGTGCCGCGTGCGCTCTCGCCACCTCCATGCGGCCCGAGTGAGTCACTGGGTCGGGTAGGGAACCCTGGTGCGACCCCGTGCACCGCTGCCTCACTGTTGCCTACCTGCCGGGCGCCTCCTCAGCTCTACGATGATGACGACGGCTGTCTCCTAGGCCACGCGTGCCGTCGCCGCCCTCATGGCGCCGGGTAGGTAGGCAACTTCGCTGCGACCTCGCGCGTCGCTGCCTCACGGTTGCCTACCTGCCGGGCGATTCGACTCCTCAGCTCCACGACGACAAAACCTCTTGTCGCACCCTCCTCGTCGTGGAGGAGGTGCTCGGTTTTACAACGTTTGCCCTGCACCTCGCTCTCGCGTTCTTGTCCTTATCTTATCCAGGCAACAATGCGCCCATAGCGCGCGTGCAGGAAGTGCACCGCGAGGAGGTGCCATGTGTTGGGAGGAGGGCGGAGTGAGTGGAGGGGAGGGGCGGGTGGAAGGATGGAAGGGGACCTCTTTTTCGGTTTGCATCTCGACGCGCGGGGTCTGGTCTGTGCGTCTGCCTTAACATCCCAATTACGCAGTAATTACCGAGCGAGCGGCCCTTGGGGTGAGGAGGAGGGGGCACCCCTGACCCCACCCCACCCCGCCTCGCCCCCACCGCACCGGAGCGCCCGCTGGCCTGGTCGCCGCCCGCCCGGCCGAAAGTGCTTATTTGAAGAGTGTTTTTGCCGACCTCTGCCGCGCAGGCTGCGGCGGCGGTGGGCGCCAAGGCCAGTGGCCTCCTCGGCACGGGAAAGAAAGGGGATGACGCCACCAGCCCGCCTTGCCCACCCCGCCACGCCCGAGTGGCCCAATAAAGCAGCTCGACCACGAGACTTCCTTGTCAGGGGAAGGATGGGATAGGATGGGAGGGTCCCCGAGTGATGTCTAAATGGCCCATGTCACGATGTCGACTGCGTATGCAGAGTGCATCTCTATAGACTCTGCTGGAGCCGCCGTATGACGGGCGTGACTCGCGAAGTGTCTTCTCATGTTTGGACGTCAGATTGAGCGTCACGGGGAGACGTCATGGCTGGTGCACCGCGTCCTGTGCCCTCGCACCTCGCAAGATGTCGCTGTCGCTCGGCTGGACGCCCCCACCCCTCCCCTTTCGACGCCCACCCCACTGCTTCCCCCTTCGGCCTCTCCAGTATCCCCCCTCTCTCTCTCCCTCTTTCGCTGCCTCCCGCTCCCTTCCCCTCCCCCAGCTCGGATGCTGGCGGCGTAGTGGGACACTTCCTGGCGCCCGATATTGGTACAGGAATCAGGAAATTACTCCCCTGGTTTGAGGTCCGGCTCTCCCTTTACCGGTGGCGGGTCAAAGCGGCAGAGGTCGGCTGCGGCGGAGGCCGCGGTGCGGTGCGGTACGGTGCGTGGTGCGGAGCCGGGCCGAAAGCAAAGCCCTTCTGCGAAGACGGCGAGAAATTGGGGAGGTCGTGTTTAAAAGTGACTTACCCCCCAGGGAGCGGCGGCGGCCGCCGCATCTTCATGCCGGTCGTGGTCGGGGCTCAATGTCACACGACGGCCGGCCTGCATAATTGTGCGCACTTGTGCGCTCACTCGCACTCACGACACGCATGCATTTCCCCAACCCCCCTCTCCCCCCTACTCACTCACACATGCAGTCGCGCGCCGAGTGGGACGCGCGCGTCCGTCGGCTTGCAACTTTGTTGCGCTGCTAATAGGGAGGCGTTGG
>NW_026270904.1:5493-6290 GCF_000697945.3 Frankliniella occidentalis | reverse complement strand
TAGAGCAGCCATTCACTGCTGACGGCTCCCGTCTTTCTCTGCGCGGCGCGGTGCTTCAGCCACCCTGCTGCCGTGTGTCGGACCGTACTTGTTTTATACTGACTGTATCTTCTTTCTCTCTACTCTATTCTAACATTTTCAAAAAGAAAACATTTAAATAGAAATGTTTAAAAAATAAGCAAATACAAAAGATGGAAAAAATCATACGTTTGAATGCAGTTTGCTCCATTTTGCTGCCTGGGACATTGTGGTGTTTAACTAGGGTTAAACGTCAATTGGTGTTTAGACTTTAAACACCTTTAAAGTATAGCAGCTGCACGCCATATGGTTCCTATAGATTTGTGTGTGTCCAAAGTGTGCAGAATCTAGACGCTGCACACCACGCAAGTGTGCAAGTTGAGCTAGACACCATGTAACGTTTATAATCATAACTTAAACCCGATGGTGTTTAAATTATGCACACTTGTGTTACCAATGTAATGTCGTGCTCCAAAGGAAGAAATCGATCTTTTACAAATATTACATTACCGTCGAAGCAAAATGCAAGCATATTGCGTTGGGTATGTGTGATTCGTGTGCGTGGCTCCACTTGATAGTGTGATGAGATTGCCGAATAAGTCAATAACGTTCGACTTTAATCCAGTCGATAGCTCATGCATATTGATATGGCTGGGGCGGGAGGGGGCGTGATGCAGGTGTCAGAAGCGGATTGCAGTCTGATCAACACTAAACCCGTCCGTCCTGTGCATGCCATCGGTTCCTAAAAAGTGAAGAGTTGAATGGTCCGGCATCGACAG
>NW_026270904.1:0-323 GCF_000697945.3 Frankliniella occidentalis | reverse complement strand
GCAACACATCGGACTTTGTGTAACGGGAGCGAAACAGATCGAACTTTGTGTAACGGGAGCGCAATACATCGGACTTTGTCGTTAGGAGGCATCGGACTTGTTTTATACTGACTGTATCTTCTTTCTCTCTACTCTATTCTACCATTTTCAAAAAGAAAACATTTAAATAGAAATGTTTAAAAAATAAGCAAATACAAAAGATGGAAAAAATGATACACCCTACTAGGAGGCGCACTGCTGCGCGGGCTTCAAGCAGCATTGCTACCGCCCTCCCTAAGTTTTATCCTTTATCCCTGCTTTGTGACGTTCTGACCCCCCTCCCC
>NW_026270903.1:2346-3165 GCF_000697945.3 Frankliniella occidentalis | reverse complement strand
TGAATTACTTTTGAATTAGATTGAATTGGCCTGAATTAGTTTGAATTGGACAGAATTAGAGGTGTACATTTGGCAGGGGAGTTATCCACCCCTCGCCTTCAAAAGGCCGTAAACCCTTAGTTCCCTTAAAGGTAGGTTTTAGCACCATTGTTTTTCCAGTGTGGGCACACTGGGATTCACTGGACTGGGTACCCACCAGACCGCGCAGTCTGTTTGCCGGAGCTCACCGCGGAGTGACGAGACAAAAGACACGTCCCCTGCCGTCATTGCGTGGTCACTATATCGGCGCGTCTCTCGCGGTGCCACAAAACCGTACAGTGGCGCGGCGACCAAGGGCTGACTTTATGAAAACAAATTGTAACAAAATGCGAGCTTGTGAGAACAAAGACGCATTAAGTGTGGATAATATTCCAGTTCCTACGTCAGTGGCCGCGGCGGAGCGCGAACGAGCGGCCAGAGAAAATGTTTTCCTTACGGGGTCAGGAAACAATGGTCCTAGTATGGCATAAAAAATAGATATAAAGGGGTATGTAGTACAGTTCACAACTTCTACGGTGCGATTCAGACTTATACAGGCTTCATTCACTCATTATTTAATTTTTCTGCAACGTGCGAGGAAACCAGGACAACTTTAAACACATTTTACAAAACACATTGCAATATTTAAATCATTTCTTTACGTACCAGGTGGCTGAATGCACGATGCTCACTTTCAGTTATACCGCACCGCATGCAGGCGTGCAGGCGGGTTGCCTACTCGCACGGGCCCTAAGGAGCCGTGGGCAGCGCTGATAGGCAAGCCCACCCGCACCCGTGCAT
>NW_026270903.1:0-591 GCF_000697945.3 Frankliniella occidentalis | reverse complement strand
GAAGTTCCCATCTGAATATCACTATTCACTTCACCTTATGTTGTTAGATTTTCTCTGTATTTTCTCTATATTGTTAGATTTTCTCTGTGCCTCTTCTTTTGTCTCTATGATATTTACATTTCTTAGAGGTGCTTTTCAGGGAACGCAAACGTGAGTTGATGTCGAAATGTTTTCTCAGGCATCAAATACGTAAACTTGCTACGTGGTTTCCTGAACACACTGTAAAACAGAGACAGTGCTGCGCAATATCCATGGATATAAGACGTCGTTCATACTCCTAGAAAATTCACACGTTTAACCCTCTAAGTGTACGAATGGAATGTCGCTCACCTGCAGGTGAGCGACATTCACACACTTGCATTTCCAGTGTAGGGCCCCTGTAAAGGCACTATAAACGGCCCTAAAGGTGTTTAAAATTTGTGCCTTTGGCAAGTGCCCTTCAAACGAGGGGTGGATAACTCCTGAATTGGGTGTACAAATTTCAAAAGTTGAATTTGAATTAGCTTGAATTGAATTTGAATTGGACTGAATTGGTTGAATTGTTTTTGAATTGGTTTGAATTATTGCGATTCTATTCTACTGAATTAGCGT
>NW_026270902.1:5145-5992 GCF_000697945.3 Frankliniella occidentalis | reverse complement strand
GCAAACGATTTTCTTTTCGCATCTTGAATTTTCAAACTTTGTAATACGAACTTAGTTCTTCATAAGCTTACGAGCTTATTTCTTTGCAATGCAAACACATAGTTTGCAAGGATTCTGACAGCTTGCAAAGAATTTCTTTGCATTAGGAACTAATTCTTTGCAATGAGGAAGCTGCCCGATACGAGGAACAAGAAGAAGGTAGCCCTGAGGAAGTGGCGTGGCCAGCGTGGCGTGGCGCCGTCCCGGAGGCCGTCCCTAAACAAAGCGACAGTCTAGCAGAGGTTAGGATGCGTGTCGTTAAGATTTTGACCAGTTTAGAACAGGCCTATGTATCTAGCAACTTGGTACCACCTTTACCAAGGTTTGTTACGACAGTTCAGTCATTATCAGAGAGTTGTAATAGTAGCAATACAATATGTCCGTACACTAACCTAAACAACGACACCGCGACGGTTTTAGAAGATTGTGTAAACTTACTTTTTCGAAGCCAAACTTTACAGAGGCACTTTTAGCACACGATTGCAACGACAATGTAATCTGGACCAAAATTTTCTTTACAAAGTTTACAAAATGATGAACACACAGCCACTCGGGACAAAACACAGTACGGTCGCCGTCGCCGATGTTCTGCTTCGTTCGTTTACGGACGGCGCTACGCCACGCCATCTCCTCAGTGCTTCCTTCTTCTTGTTCCTCTTAGCGGGCAGCTTCCTCATTCAAAGATCGAAAAATCCTTGGAACTTTGAAAAGGATATTGTTTGCAAGCATTTTACAATGTGCCTGCACGGTACAAAAAGGTTGCTGCCATGCATTACCTAATATATTTTAGCTTTGCGGTCTGATGTTT
>NW_026270902.1:0-270 GCF_000697945.3 Frankliniella occidentalis | reverse complement strand
CATGGTGTCAACTCATTTACATACGTACCCCATGATTTGTAACCACTCAGGTACGATTTTCTGGGTGCCAGTGGCCTCGTGGTTAGTCAAGTCAACCCTAGACGAGCGCGCCCCCGGCCGCGCGCGTGCTCTCCGTGTAACGCCCGCTCACTACACATCACATGGGATTCGGCGGACTATGGCGACGACCTGGCGCCGAGCCAACGGCAGTCCTTTCACCGGTCCAGCCCCGCCCCGCACAATGAGCAGTCACCGGGCGGCGCAGACACA
>NW_026270901.1:1765-3434 GCF_000697945.3 Frankliniella occidentalis | reverse complement strand
GTTTTTTTGGTGCTGCTTGTTGGCGTGTCCGGGGCGGGCGTAGCGTAGCTGCTCTGGTCCATACGAGTGCATGCTGCATGTGCGTGGTGCATCCTAACGCGGGGAGCGCTTTGCAACACACAAAACACAAAAGCAGCGACAAAGTAGAGAGATGCCTTTCTGGTGTTTTCGTGCCGGCAGTATGTATAGGAAGCTAAACCGATCGGCCCTAACCGATGGCCTGGCCCGGGCGGGGCCACCGCGGCGGGACGGACGACTCGAGGTCAGAGTGTCTGTCGTGTGTATCCCTCCCGCCTTTACATCCTTGTTGCTTTTGTTTTCCGGATGACGAGACTCGTCGGATAGGCAGACGGCACAGCCAGCTGAACCAAGAAAGAAATTAGGGACTCGCCCGAAAATGGACGCGGAGGAGGGGTTCATCAAGAAAGTACGTCCGTCATTCGCCATTACAAACCTGCCAAGTTCAGCCCTTGCAAGCTCTCATTGCGCCTGGTAGGTAGACAACATCTTGCCTGCGATGCATACGTGTGCGGCGGGGTGGCCTACCCTGAATCTTACAGGCGCCAAGCTTCAGTATTTTGCCGAATGAACCCGCGGAAAACGCACGTACTTTCTGGATGATCCCTAGCCGCTCCTCTCTCAGCCGGGTCGGAGAACCCCTCTGGGGTAGGCAACACGCGCACACGCGTGCATACGACGCAGCCTACCTACGTAAGCGAGCGGGGTTTTTCAGCAAACGGCCAAAACACAAACTGAGACAGAGCCTTGTTTGTTTTTGAAAGGAGCTTTTTACAGTAAGTCTTTTCTTCTTCTGTACCTCCCTTTCAAAGCTCTGTTTGTTTTCCTTCGCCCTGCGCGTCGCACAGTCGAAGCCTTGAACTTGTCACGTGGCGGTGCCCTGGCGGTGCCATCCTCCTGGAAGTCCCTCGCCACGCCACGTACCCACCACACGGGTGAACGCTCCGTCCTCGTCCCTCCCCCGTGTCACGAGGCGGCCCAGGCGGCCGAGGCGGCACGTGGGAGAGAAGGAGAAGGAGGCCGAGCGGGGGCTCTCCGCTCTGTCCGGACCTGCGGACGCCGAAATATCGCCGACCGCGTGCCTTGTTGAGCGGTGATATTTTATTCTTTGGACCGGATGGGAAAAAAGGTTTTTTTTTTTAAAAAAAAGGAAGACAGATAAGCGAGAAAGAGAGGTTGAGGTTGAGAATCGTTCGGCAGCGCACCGTGCAACACACCACCGTGCGTGCAGGTCTCCGACCGTTCGTGCGTGTGTGGAGCGTGTGTGTGTAATGGCAATGGCAACGCTCGCGACACACGCACGCACGCACGAACACACACACACGTACATGTGCACACAAGTGACCGGTCCGTTCAGTCTACACAGACGTTGTTCTTGGACGTCGTCCCGTGCAGCAGGCCGCGAGGAGCAAGTCGCTTTCCGGACACAACTTCTTGCCGAGTTTCCGGAAAGAAGCAGGTTGTGCCTGTGCCTCTGTGTGTGTGTGTGTGTGTGTGTGTGTGTGAGTGTGTGTGAGTGAGTGTGTGTGTGTGTAGGGGCGGCAACAGGTGGCTACCCGGGACTGCACGCATCGCTCCACCTCGCGCAGTCACCCGCCTTCCCCCACCTGGTGGCATCTGGAAATTTTATACTTCAGAACCGTAAAACCGA
>NW_026270901.1:0-335 GCF_000697945.3 Frankliniella occidentalis | reverse complement strand
ATGTATGAGGTTTTGCGCTGGAAAAAGGTAACGAGAAGATAACAGAGGATATGTAGTCCATTCGTTCAGCAGCAGGTGGCGAACACATTGTCCAAAAGGTCCTGCGTCCACGCAACACCGCGCGTATTGCTGCTGTGCGGATAGTTTGCGCTGGACGAACCCCCGGGCCAAAGAGTCACGCAACAGATCGAGTGCACGGGACAAGTTGCTCGACGGTGTCCCAAAAACCCCGCGACACTGTCCGGCACAGGCACAATTGCCAGGAGAGAGGGAAAGTCCGCTGACTGTAAAAGATAATAGAAAGGTATAGAGACAGCGGCAGGAAAATTGAACAA
>NW_026270900.1:8232-9085 GCF_000697945.3 Frankliniella occidentalis | reverse complement strand
AAGCGAAAAAATGTACAACCCTGCATGATTAGTCGAACTGACGGGCGTTGACGGAGGCCCATATCTTTGTGCACATTTTTGCGCTACCTGACTCGGGTGTCAGCGCCGCAGGCCAAGGTAGATGTATGGCAGGCGCGTCGCAGCGAAACAGTGTTTCGTGAGGTATCGCGAAGCCTGTTACGCGAGACGTGGTCTGGCGTACATCTACCTTGTAAGTAAACGAGCCAGGGAGAAAACCGCATGAGAGTGACACAATAGTGATAAAATTAGGCGTAAATAAAATACAATATTAGAAAAGTGAGCGGAAGTGAAAAAAGTTGGGAGGAATTCGGAAAAAGTGAAAAAGTGAAGCAAAAGTGGAAAGAGAAGCAAACGGGAAGAAAGTGAAGTGAAATGGGACAAGTGAAAAAAGTGAAGTAAAAGTGACGAAAGTGAACTGAAAGTGAACAAGCAGGCCCGCGCCAAACGGAGTTGCCAGCTTCACTTCGCTGTGCCGGCAACTCCGTTCGGCAGGGGCCGGGCCTGCTTGGCCTGCCAGCGGCCATGGTCGGGCCTTCGGCCCGACCATTTCAGTGTAGCGATTTACCGAAGTGCATAATCAAATAAATAATGTGACCGGTAAATAACTTTGCATATTTGAGTAAACTTACACGTCCGGTGGGGCGCCTGCGGCCCCAGGAATTTGCTCCTTGGACATGACAAAAGACTGTAACGGGGCAACACCGTGACTACACCCCACCCTTCTGCTTTGCTTATGAATTCAAAAACAAGCTGGGCCCGCTCTTCCGCCAAACCAAGTTGCCAGCTCCGCTTCGCTCCACCGGCAACTCGGTTCGGCAGGGAGCGGGCCCAG
>NW_026270900.1:0-1202 GCF_000697945.3 Frankliniella occidentalis | reverse complement strand
ACAGTTTTCAGCTTGTATTGTTTCTTGTTTGATAGACCTTTCGTCAATACCTTACGGATGAAAGCATATCTGTAATATCGATGAAATTGGCTGTAATACGGACAATTTTATCCATATTATAGATAATTTATGATCCATAATACGTTAGCACAAAATTCTCCGTAAGCGTGTCCATAAGGAAATGAGTGTGTCAGTCCTATGGCTTCTGAGGGAAAAAAACTCGGAGTTACTTATTTGTTCCAGCTTATCATTGAGTATCTTATGGGCGGCAATCTGGGCTATTTCATTCTGTATATGTAATAGACCGTTGCGTTTAGAACATGGCAACACCGCAAATCGGATTTTCTCTGCTCGATTTGGAGGATGTAGAGTAACTGTCAACAAACTACTCATTACCACTCGAATCCTAAGAAAATTCACTATGTCCGAGTGTTCGACTTATTTTTCAAAAACATGCCCAAATAACATTTGAAAGAAAATTTTGCGCTATGGGCAAAGTGCCGTCTCAGCGGTGTATTCTTTTTCCGTGTTAAGAAATCTTTCAGTTCAGGGCAGTACTGGGTGAGTAGCTGCAAAAAGGCATTAAAATTACCCCCGTCACTGTCGCTACCACGCATGGGCACCCCTTGCCGACCGGGAAGGAGCATACTCTGCATTTTGCCTTCAAAGCGATTCTTGACTGGTTTTGCTGCTCATTGCCAGCGGGAGTGACTTGCGCAGCGACGGAGGAGTGTGGCTCTCCTTGTTTCGCAACAAGGACGCTCACAGCACCGTTGTGGCAAATGGCCTTTCCGTGTCTTTCAGGTAAATCAACCCTTTTTTAGCCCGCACTTCTGCTCTTAAAAAAGAATTAGAGCGGGCTTATGCAACCGCTCTCGTGTCCGTCCGTCCATCCGTCGTGCGTGTAGAGGAAGGAGATGAGATAGAGGTCTGAAAATTTCAGGGTATCTCAAGGCTCACTCTCTGAAAACGAAATGCCTACGGCAAATCCTGTCAAACACCCCTAAGGGGGTGAATGGGAATGACAAAGAAATAGTGGTTGGAAAACAAATATTTTTTTAATGGTCTCCTAAGGGGTAACTCGTGGGATAGGACCCTTGCCTTCGGCCTAAAATTTTGTCCGTTCGACACTATCTCGAACCGTTTGGGCGCTAGAGTGGTTTTTTCGACGAAAATACGATGAAAATTACCACGTTGCACAT
>NW_026270899.1:6175-6998 GCF_000697945.3 Frankliniella occidentalis | reverse complement strand
CTCTCCCTCTCTCCCTCTCCCTCTCCCTCTCCCTCTCTCTCCCTCTCTCTCTCTCACACATGGACTTGTAGCGGGGCATGCGGCCCGGGGCCCCTTGCAGGGACGCTCACACGCGTTGACGGAAACCTCTCGGGTTTCGTATCGGCCCTCCGATCCCGGGTGCCCCCAGAGAGCCCCGGTCGCGGGGGCGGGGCGGGGCCATCGGAAGCTCGTTCCGGCTGATGTGCGTGCCATTCCGCGTGCGTCCTGCAGCCCGTTTTGTGGTCTCCGCACATCGATTGGCGAGCCGCCGCCGTCGCCGGTGTGTGTGTTTTTTTCAGGCGGGACGCCGCTTTGTTCAGTTACGCCCCTACTCACATGGTAACGGCCCGACAACGACGTCCCGCCTTTACCGCCCTGGAAATTTCTAGCATCGAGTAAAAGGGATGTCTTTTCTTTATTGCAGCCGTAGATCTTATGGACGATGACAAGACATACGACATTGTTGCAGTTATAAAACTATACGGACGACATGGCTTTTAGCTACCGTTTCTGTTCTTTTTGAGTGTAACATTTTCTTTGCTAAAAAACTGCACGTGTTCTACGGCTGTCACGCTCTATACTTTAATTTACGACGCCCTGGCCGTTTTGTCGCGAATATACGTATAGATGTTTTTGGCGATTCGCCCGCTGCGTTGCGCTATACAACAAGAACGTTGTCATCTGCTTTGGCGGAGCGGAGTTGTTTGCACACCCTGGCTTCTTCTTGGCGCGCGCGCGACATAGCGTCGTCGTCGTCGTCGTTGTCATCTGCGACTCCCTCACGGCCGGAAGACGGGAGTAA
>NW_026270899.1:0-642 GCF_000697945.3 Frankliniella occidentalis | reverse complement strand
CCCCGTCTCACCCCGGCCGCCTGCCTGGTCGCGGCGTCGGCCGCCGCCTCGCCAGGCCAGCCTTCCAGCCTCCCGGCCTCCGGGTGACCGCCATTCCTCGTTAAAGGGACAGAGCGCCTTTAAACTTTGTCGACGACGGACTTTTAAAAATCCCGGGGTCGTCGTCGGCTTGGGCCCGCGGGGTAATTAAAAAGTACCACTGCGGGGCGGGGCGGGGCGGGGTGCGGTGAAACAGCAGGAGGGAGAATATAAAAACGTGACGACGGGAATGCAATAAGCAGAAGTCCCTCTCTTCAGGACCGACTGGTAAGGTGACGAAGGCGCGGCCGTTTTCGTCGTTAATTTATATCACCTAGTCCTACGAGCGTAGAGAGGGAGAGAGATATGGGGGGGGGGGGGAGAGAAATAAGGGCGCGCAACACTACTCAGGTGGTAGCATTTTTCTTTTCTTGTGAGAGGGCAGAGTTACGGCTTTTTAACGAAGTGTCTCGGTGTGTCTGCGGACGCGTAAGTTAGTGCGTGTGTGAGGAGCGGTGAGGAGCGGCAAAGAGAGAGAGCGCCTGTGTGTTGGCAGACCAGGGCGGGAATGCACGCTTGATTGATGGACCTGCTCATACCGATGCACCCACAGCGCGCTCGCTC
>NW_026270898.1:5817-6693 GCF_000697945.3 Frankliniella occidentalis | reverse complement strand
ACGAATCTGAATAAGAATTATTATACTCCGACCAATTTTTGTAGTTAAAAGAGCTTTTGTGACGTTTAGCGGACCCAACTAGTCAAAACACCCCAAAGAAGTGGCGGAATTGAATTTATTTAGTAAAGGACAACAAAACAATGCAAAACAAATGTAATCTAGCTGTAAAAGTATGTTTTGCCATTTCACAATACTTATCACTGCTTTATTGAGAATGTGGCCGGACCCAGTACCGTCTGCTTCTCCTTAGGCACATTATAACCGATATTGTTATGGTTTTTTATACCGAAACAAACCAAAACAAACGAATATGAACAAGAATTTTAATATTCTGACCAATTTTTGAACTTCAAAGAGCTGTTTGTGATGTTGTTCGGGCCTAACTTGTCACACCGCCCTAGAGAAGTGCCGGAATTGACTTTGTTTGGTAAAGGACTACAAAACAATGCAAAACAAATGTAATCTAGCTGAAAAAGTAAGTTTTGCCATTTCACAATACTTATCACTGCTTTATTGAGAATGTGGCCGGACCCAGTACCGCGTGCATCTCTATAGAGAGAATATACCACGTACATTTATGTTTTTTTTACTGAAACAAACCGAAACGAACGAATTTGAGGTTGCATGTTGAAGATGTTTTTTTTTTTTGCGACGTGAGTAATATCTGCGCATTATCCCGGACCCAAAGTTAGCTAACATTGATAACAACTGAGCTCACCCCATTTACGGTAGAAGGGGGGCAATCTAAGAGCGAAACTATATTAAACAAACTTAAAAGAGTCTTTTCAGACCAGTTCCGGAGCTTTTTGTCTTTGTTGTTGCATTATGTGAACATAACTTGACCCGCAGTTAGCTAACACGATAAATTCAAGAAAG
>NW_026270898.1:0-852 GCF_000697945.3 Frankliniella occidentalis | reverse complement strand
GCCGGCTGCCACAACCAAGCAGTTCGATGCTCACAACCAACTCACTCTCAACCAGGATAATCTGGTCACCACGACCAACCCTTTTTTTTCCGTGTACGGCAAATCCTGGCAACCACCCCTAAAGGGCTAAAAGGGGGTATCAAAGGAAATAAGGTAGGTCAAAAAAGTCAGAAAACAATATATTTTTTATGATCCCCTAAGGGGTACCTCGTCAAAGTAGAGCCCTATGGGCGAAAATTTTGTGCGTTTTGCTCTATCTTCTACCGTTTGGGCGCTAGAGGGAGTTTCTCTCACAAAAGTGGCCCAATAATAAATTTATTAATTTCCGAAAATATTGGATGGTCTCCTTAGGGGTAACTTGTCAAAGTAGAGCCCTTCGACCGAAAATTTCGTCCGTTTGGCTCTATCTCTAACCGTTTAGGCGCTAGAGGGTCTTGTTTGACGACAATAAGTTAAAAATTGCTGTAGTGAACAATTAAATGTAAAAGAAGGCCCAAAACCGTAAAAGAGGTAAGAAACTCCCTCCCCCACCCCAAAAAACGTTTCCTTAGCAGAAGGGTGGGTTGTAGTCGCGGTGTTTCACCGTTACATCCCTTTCTTGTGTCTTCGGGGCAAATTTTAAGGACGATGGGCTTTGCGGGCCGAAGGCCCGTTACATTATTTGATTATGCACAGCAAATCGCGTGACAGAAATGGTCGGGCCGCAGGCCCGACCATCGCCGCCGGCAGGCCAAGCAGGCCCGGTCCCTGCCGAACAGAGTTGCCGGCGCAGCGAAGCGAAGCTGGCAACTTCGTTTGGCGGAAGGGCGGGCCTGCTTGTTCACGTTGTTTTCGCCAAAAAATGACCCATAC